>NC_050183.1:16177769-16477769 GCF_008315115.2 Sander lucioperca
CCAATTAAAGCATCGGCCTCTCCCTGACTCTGGAGTGACAATTCATTTGCTTTGCTGAATTTCTCTGTTGGCCCTGCTTTAGTTTTGATGCTACAAATCAAACACGCACACACACACACACACACACACACACACACACACACACACACACACACAAACAAACACACACAGGCAAACTGTGAAGTCTTTCTAATGATCTCTCTCTTTGCAGAAAAGCAGGTCAGAGTCAACCACAATTTGTTGAATTAGCTCCCGCTCATTAGTATGCCGGCCCTGAAGATATTCTTGCTATTAATCTCTGTGTTTGTTCTCTTTTTTTTCCTTTTTTTTTTTAATTAGCCCATGTAGAAAACTTTAATTATTATTTTATTGTTATTAATCTCTGTGTTTATTCTTTTTTTTAAATTTATTTTTTTATTTTTAAATCAGCCCATGTATAAAACTGTTGCAACATCAACATAACAGTGGTTGGCATGAGGGGAAGGGCTACACAAACACATGCTCGCAAAAAAATAAATAAATAAATAAATACCAAATTCTGGAATATTCCCAGGATCATCTAAGGCCATCATTTCCATGCATTTCTCCTGCTCCCTCTTGATCACACAGTTAAAGGGGACCTGTTGGCTGGAAACCTGGAGAACAATACATACACACACACACACACAGAAAGACAGAGTCAAGTGGCTGAAGATTAAATCAGAGCAGAGGGGAAGGACCCAAAGGTAAAATGGAAGAGGCTGCTTCATTAGCTTCACCGTGCAGTTCACACCACAGTGTGGGAGAGGTCTTAGCTCTGGGATCTGTTTAAACTCACTCAACCAATTAGAAAAAAACATTTCAGAGGTGTTGGCACCCTCCCCTTGCTAACTGACCACAGAGGAGGGGTATTATTCTAATGAAAACAAGGCAGGAAAGCCTTTCAGACGTGCACTTTACACAATGAACTGTGCCAGGCGTTACTCTCATTTGTTAAGAGCCGTGGACAAACACACAGAGGTGACGGTTTAAACTTGTAGCTCTCCAGCGGCTTTAACACAATCGACGCCAGGGAGCCACAAAACGACGTCTCCAGACATGGGAGGTCACGTCCAGAGAGACACCTCCTTCACAGCTCCCCTGACAGCTGCACAATGCTGAGCTAAAGCTGGGACCGAGGAGGGGGAGGAGGGAAGGGAGGGGTGTCTGGTAAGAAGACGATCGTGTGCGTCTGTGCCGGCGTCAGTCCGGGGAGACGCCGCGTCACAGTTTTATGGGGTGTAGCAGTGGAGCAGTCGAGTAGGTTTATTTATTCGCTGACGTCAACGCTCGCTTGGGATTCATGCACTGAAGATTTACCAGAGTAATAGAGATGCAGTCGTTTTGGGGGCATTGTGTCGACACTCTCTGTATCAACGAATCTGCTGGTTGATTTATGGGTTGCACTCTCCAGCAGCAGCACCATGTCTGCAGCGGTACAGTTGAATTAAATCCACTGGCAGTAAAAGCACAGATAGTTGGATTGATGGCATTCTCTGGATCTGTTGTGTGAATGTGGATGTTATTTCATCTTAAAGTAGTAGTTAGACATTATAAACACTAGTTTGTCATATTACTGGGTTTCAAAGAAAAAATATTGTTATCGCTTTAAAGTAGAGATGTTCCAATAACATATTTTCCTTCCAGGTACAGAGTACTGGGGGTCTGTTTCAGAAAGCAGGTTTAGTGAAAACTCTGAGTTTGTTAACCCTGAGATGAGGGAAACTGGGTTTTCTGTTTCAGAAAGAGAGGTAACTTCACCTCAGAGTCAGTTACTATGGTAACTGAGCCTGTGAACCTAACCTGGTCGGGAGCAGGTTTTCTTCAATAAACCTCGAGTTTCTCTCAGTCTCCTCCCTCTGACACAGCGCTCTTTCATTTCCTCATTCATTCATTCAGTCTGTATCAGGCGCATTTTAGTGCCGTTTGTCATCTGCATGAATAAATAAAACAGGTTTGGTTTATTAACCGTGTTAGGCAGACTATAAAACCTTCAGATAAAAAAGGTCCATCTTTTTTTTTATCCTGCATCGCTAGATCATATAATAGGAGTGGTATCCTGCTGATCATTCTTGAGTTTTTGTGTTTGAGATTTAACGGCAACTTAACAAAGACCGCATTGATCTATTATAACTTTGGTATTAGAAATACCAACACTCACTTGCAGTATGAGATGTGATTTACACCTGGACCACCAGTGTTTTTATCCTCCCTTTTTTCACTGCTTTATATTAAGTGTCTACTACATTCTTTGGCACTGAACTCTGCCAGTGAACATCAATCGTTAATGCAGAATAAGTGCATATGAACTTCATTTGTAGGGTTGCCAAAATGATGAGTGGGAGAGGCAGGGAATCTGAACACACTGGGGGAGTCTTGGGAAGTTTAAAGAACAGTTTCTGTGTTTATGTCTCTGCTGTTTAACCTCCTGTGACTAATTAGATGGTATCTTTCTGCCCTAAATCACTTCACTACAACTAATTAGGTCAAACTGTGTATGGCCAGCATGACCAGATGCACGCTACACATACTGTACATCACTGAGTGAGTTTGTGTGTCTCTTACAGTATTCAAAACTAATATAGCTGCTTAACTACTTTATACATAGTGTTCACTGATTCTTCAATATAATACATACATAATAAGTGGTGGTGCGTGATCACGGAAGGCTTGTCTCATGTGGATGCAACAACAGTGGTGTTGTCATTACTTAGAATTCCTCATGGGGGGGGTGACAGAAACTACGCACTATAGCTTTAACTAACCTTAACCAAAGCATTTCATGGATGGATGGATGGATGGATGGATGGATGGATTTTCAACAAAACCATGAGCTTTAACTAACCTTAAGGGGGTGAATAGGGAAAAAATCCAACTAACAGATTTTGGAATGAAACCTCCTCATTCGATGAATGACATTAAGACGTTAAGACCTTTTTATGTTTAAACATGCGAATAAGGCATTATTTAATGTTAACTTTTGGTGTAATTTACAGCCGCAAATAGAAATCTAAAATCGGATTGATCGATCGATCGAGGTGGATGGGATGGATGGATGGCACATATTTATTCGTAAATTTAAGCCTCTCAATGGTCTGTAACAGAGGGACAGAATAAAACTAGCCCCAAATACGGCACATATCAACAAATATTAATTTAATATTATATAATTAATATAAATTAATTTTTTTTTAAATACATATTTGTTAGGTCAGAGCTCTTCTCCCGGCTGTGCTGTTTTCAGTTGCTCCAACAGCAAACTTTAAAATTTGGGGGAAAGAAATTGAAAAGCAAAATCCACAAGGTTTTACAGTAATCTATGACATTAATTTCACTTAAATTCATCTCCATTACATCCTAATGTTTTATCTAAAACTTGTACTTGCACATGTTTTTTGGCAGAAATTCCAATTTGACAATTTTCATGTGTTTTAAAATGGTGTACTTTAACGTTTTACCCCCAAAGTCTTGTAATGACCAATTCCCCACTAATGTTTAAGACTTTCACATCCAAACAGACTGCTGACCGTGATTAAGAAGAGTATGTACTGTCCATCTGTCCAGCTCTCTGTTTGTGCCTCTGTCACTCTTAACATGTACAATAAAAAGAGCACTGTAATAAACTGAATATTGTGTACAGATACTAATTCTTATTTTCCATCCTCCCACTCTGCCTCCCCCTCTTTCATGCAAATTGCTGTCGTCCACCATCTTCTCTAAAGCTCATCTCTCCGTTTCTCAGACAACACTTCAGCTCAAGGGTGATGACTCACCTTGCAAGACAGTAATACAAAAATGCTTTTCTCACAGCTTTTTATGGAGAGGAGAGGAGAGGAGAGGACCTTCTCCTTCCTCACAGATTTAACAGACAGGAATAATGTTGAATAAACAATGAATAAATGATGAGAATGCATCCTTATTCATCGTTCCTGCCACACAACTGTCAATGAGTTATTGATGCAGTCACTCCATACAGTTTCTTTACTATTATTTCTATGTGAATGACTGTACAAGTGCACGAGAATCAGGCCTCAGCACCTGTTTGCTGAATGTATTCATGTAAAGCGCCACCTGTTGCCGAGTCGGTTTGCAGGTGGATCGTTTGGCACAAGTACGCTTACTCATACACAGAAAGTAGATTAGACATATGTTGTCCTTTATAAGTACCAAAACAGAAGAAATAACAACAATTTCAATGTCATCTTACCGTGGGGAAGAGGAGGAGGAGGAGGGCGAGGATCAGCGGGCTGATGTTAGCAGCAGACATTTTGTGTTTCTCAGTTTCCTCTAAACATCGAGCTCTGACAGACGGACACAACAGGACGTCAGCTCACCTCGGGATCTGAAAAACACAAGAGTGTGGGACAGTAAGAGACAGGATTCCGCATTTGTTTACATTATATCTCACCAGGACATTTACTACACATACCAGACTATCTTTCATATAAGCTCTCTTTAAGTGTTTGTATATGTTTCTGTAGAGCAAATCCAGAGCAGGAATGTTAACAATAGAAAATGTTAAGAAAATCTCAATGTGGACCTGAATCTACTTCATAGTAAATATGTGATACATGTAACCAATTGTCCTCTTTAATATATTTAGATAGTTCAGTTGTTCATGATAAAGTAGTGAAAAAGTTTAAAGTGCTCATATTATGCTCATTTTCAGGTTCATAATTGTATTTAGAGGTTGTACCAGAATAGGTTTATGTGGTTTAATTTTCAAAAAACACCATATTTTTGTTGTACTGCACATTGCTGCAGCTCCTCTTTTCACCCTGTGTGTTGAGCTCTCTGTTTTAGCTACAGAGTGAGACATCACACTTCTGTTCCATCTTTGTTGGGAGTCGCACATGTACAGTACCTAGGTAAGGACTACCAGCCAGTCAGAAGCAGAGTATGAGGGCATGCCATGCTAGCTGCTAGGCGAGCATTATAACATGCGTTACAAAGTGACGCACTTTGTCTCATTCATAATTTTGCAAGAGTGAGTCACAGAAGGACAAAAACAACAGAAAAATAACCAAACAGAACACAACATGAATGGAAATCTGCAGCTTTGCCAAGGCCCCATAACGGCTGCTGATGCTCTTCCATAGAAAACCTTTCATGGTGAGTGCTCGAGCACAAACTGCCATTAATTCATTTCTGGCAAAAAGAAACACTCACATATTACAAACCACCCAAACACTGATGGTATCTCCCCCTGCCATAGTGTGTGTGTGTGTGTGTGTGTGTGTGTGTGTGTGTGTGTTTTACTGTAGAGAAAGAAAAGAAAAAGAGAGAGCAAAACTATAAGTGAAGCACTTTTCAAAGTTCCTCAGAGAGAGTGCATCTTCACTGGTACCCTCATGCTGCACAAGTAGGCGAAGAATTTGCTTTTTTTCCTGCAGAACTGATAGCCCACACACACACTTAGGATTGAACCCTTAATGTACAGTTACATCAGCCTTCCATTCAGCACTATTGGCTCGCATTCTGCCTCCAAAAAAAGGATGTGATGTTAGCGTCAAATGTGTTTATAAAAATACAAAGCGAGCAGCGCGATTACAAATGAAAATGTCTACGAGAGCAGTGCTCAAACCATAGACAGTATATAATGGACCAACAGATCTCGTTGCTCTGAAGTAAAGGCTGGACTACAATAGAGCTGTTTGGAGCAGTTTGTGAACAGTGTTTTCTGTTGGAGATGATAAGTCCCTTTGGGGTGGACTTTTGCACTCTGTAAACCTAAAAGCCAAAAGGCATAATATGAGCACTTTAAGACAAGACAGGTAGCTCTGTCTTTGTTCAGCTCTCAGTACCTACAGCTTCTAACTGACTCTTTGGGGTTTGGAGTTTAGTTTCACGCTTCTACTTTAAAAATACCAAACTTATTTTATTGTTTTTTGATCGCTTTCAGTCGTAACAGAGCTGTTTTAAGTTCCTTCTGATGCAAACCGAACATTTTCTGCTGAACCCCCAGAAGGCTTTTATAGTGAAGAGGTTAAAGGAAATGCAATGTGTTTGTGTCTCTGAGTTAGTTTCTTAAACATCTGTCAACACAATGGAGATATTGAAATATTTTGCACAATTGCATCAGTGAATGTGTTTTAAATATTGCAGAGGAGGAACAGTAGAAGCAGAAACAGCAACAGTGAGCTGTTGGATAAAGAGGTGACGGAGAGGGTTTTTTTGTGAACCAGCACACCTCCAACACATCATCAATTAGGACGTCTTATTGGAAAATGTTTATTAATAATAATAATAACACATTGGATTTATATAGCGCTTTTCAAAGTCCTCAAAGACGCTTTACAAAACAATCAGTTAACATTTTCATTTGAATGTCTTTCATTAGGTAAGCACACCTAATCATTAGAAAACAAGTTAACACAAATGTTAACAAAGTATGCCCTAGTCCCTTGCTGCTCGTCCTACAACGTATTTTCCCATCAAATTCAATAGAAATCTATTGGGAAGTTTTGAGCCATTATTCATTAGTTAGACAAACATATTGTGTGTGATAGATAAACATTTTAAAGCTAACAGCGAGCTCCACCAATCAGAGACGTCGCTGGTAGTGTAGTACTTCTCCATGACATCGCAAATAAAATGTTTTTCTTAAAACAAGGTTGATATCATACGGACTTGTGGCTTCTACAGGGGCATAAAGGGTCCGGGACCCCTAAGGGGTCCTCAGAGTCAATGCAGGGGGACCACCAAATTAGTTAATTTTTGAAAGTTTTTTCAAAGAATGAAGTCTTAACATGAATCCAAAATATCAGCAAATATAAATGCCGACTGCTTACTGGCCTACAGTTAAGGTAGTCACTGAGGCCATCCACAGATACAGTTCATCCTGAGGATCCACTCTGCCACATGTATGTTTAACATGATTTATGAAAGTATGCCAACAATTATTATTAACAGCTTAGTATTCTATGCAAAAAAAGGTATGTATAAAGGCTTTAGGTTGTCCTACAAGTTATTGTAGACCCAGTTTATTATGCAACTTAATTTTATACCATATATGTAGTAGGGGGGTCCCTGCTCTGTCTCTCTTTTTGTTTTTTGGCTTAGAAAATGTTGAAGACCCCTGGTTTAGACATTACGGCTAATAATTAAATCCTATCCTAGACGCAGAAAACAAATGGGATTTTTACTTCCGGAACCACACTGTTGAGCTCTATTACAAAGATATTGTCAGCCTATTATTATTATAAGCATATTATTATTATATAATAACTGTATTGGCTTTTCAAACTGTATGTGAATACAAGCATGTCAAGTGTCTGCAATGAGCCCACGTGCATGTTGTATCTGTGTCCTCATGGATGCAGCCTGTTTCTGCAGGCCCGGAGGGGTTCGCATGAGTAAAGCCAAGTAGCAGGACTGAGCAGTCGGGCCTCGTCCCCACAGGGAGAGCTTGGCAATCCTACTTCACCAAAACCCTGCCAGAATCAGGCCCCTCCTCCTGCCGTTGTCAGGAGCAACAGCTGAGAGAGCTGCTGAGTTTGGATCTGAACTGAACCACGTGGACTTGGAACCTCCTTCTGCTCCGTCTTCTGCTCTACCGTAAATAGATTCCCTGAGATTTCATAATGTACGTTAGTTTGTAAATGATACAACAGGCATTGACTCTTCATGGAATCTAAACTCAACCCAGATTTCAGTATTTCAGCAGAAACACAAACATATCTACATGCAAACTGAGCACATTTGATTCGAGTCCTGCACGCTGACTATTAATGCATTACAGCCCCACACAAACAGTTTCTTCATTCATAATTTTGCAAGAGTGAGTCACAGAAGGACAAAAACAACAGAAAAATAACCAAACAGAACACAACATGAATGGGAATCTGCAGCTTTGCCAAGGCCCCATAACGGCTGCTGATGCTCTTCCATAGAAAACCTTTCATGGTGAGTGCTCGAGCACAAACTGCCATTAATTCATTTCTGAGAAAAAGAAACACTCACATATTACAAACCACCCAAACACTGATGGTATCTCCCCCTGCCACAGTGTGTGTGTGTGTGTGTGTGTGTGTGTGTGTGTGTGTGTGTGTGTGTGTGTGTGTGTTTTACTGTAGAGAAAGAAAAGAAGCACTTTTCAAAGTTCCTCAGAGAGAGTGCATCTTCACTGGTACCCTCATGCTGCACAAGTAGGCGAAGAATTTGCTTTTTTCCTGCAGAACTGATAGCCCACACACACACTTAGGATTGAACCCTTAATGTACAGTTACATCAGCCTTCCATTCAGCACTATTGGCTCGCATTCTGCCTCCAAAAAAAGGATGTGATGTTAGCGTCAAATGTGTTTATAAAAATACAAAGCGAGCAGCGCGATTACAAATGAAAATGTCTACGAGAGCGGTGCTCAAACCATAGACAGTATATAATGGACCAACAGATCTCGTTGCTCTGGACGGAGACCAGTGAAGGATATTAGAAGCACTTTTCCGGTGATGGCTGAGCGTTACTGAGCAGCCTCCAACTGAGAGAGACGACGTAAATGTGACGTGAGCAACGTGTCTGAAAGTTGGAAGTCTTCTGGTAGCTGTGCCAAGAGAAATCTAAATCATTCGCAATCTTGCAGAGACGGAGAGCGTAGGTATATGTAAGGAAATAACGGACACAGGCTCATTATTGCTAACTAAAATGCTAATTAACATTAGTAATTAAACTTAAACAGCTAATGTAAGTCAAAACTGCCTGCGAGCTTCTCCTGTACTATATGGTAATTCCTCTACTATGCAACAGTAAGTCGCGTGGTTATGACACAATCGTTAGCCTATTTTTATTAAAACGTCTACTACGGAGCCATAACGTGAGATACAAGGTAATGGAGCCTTATTTACATTGTTGTGTTTCTTTATAAATAAACAATGGACAAAAAAAGTCTTTAAACGCTTCAGATGTAAAGTTATTCGACGTCAAAATGAATGGCAGTCAATGGGATGCTAACGTCGGGTGATCGTTTGGTAGCATCAAAATGGCGCCATAGGAGGTTCGAGCTCTGAAGCGAAGCTTACCCCCTTGGCTCAAACACGAAAATTTATTTATTTAAGAAAAAACAAAAAGGCATTTTTTCTTATCAAACTTTTCAAAGAATTGGCTAAGTAAAGACGACCACCAGATTAATGTTTGAAACTGAATCCCAGTCGTGTAATGCAGGCTTTAATTGAAATGAATGGGAGATGGAGCGTATATTTGCAGAGATCGGTGCTAGTGTGTCCAAACTCCAACTCCAAATCCATCAAATATAATTTTCTGCTGCTTCCACTGTTGTTGCTTTACAGCCTCACAGTGACAAAGATGAATGCAGGAGATGCATCTGGTTAGAGTTTTATTCAAGCATTAAGCTAAAAGAATAAAGTATTTATAACAAATACAGTATATGAGGAATGTCAGGTGTAACTGGTTGGCTGGTCCCACATTATTATTATTTTTAACAAGGAGCAAATATGAGTTTAAAATGATTCTTACCTCGATTGTATTTCCAACAAATTTCCAGACCGTATGATGATTATGAGACAATGGGACCCTGGGCATGGACGCATAAATTAACATAGTTTTTAAATGAGAAGACAATATTAATATACATGAGGTTATACATGGATACTATGGTTGGGAATCCCCAGAGGCCTCACGATACGATATCATCACAATACTTATGTCACAATACGATATTATTGCGATTTATTGAGTATTTTATTAGCTAAAATCAATGTCTTCATTCATAAATATGTCCTCATTGGTGTAAAATGACCTCTGCTAATGATTGATCTGACTTATCCTCGTAAGCGAATAATTTTTTATCTGTATTTACATTGGACGGGCAAGTCCAAGGAGGCTTCCATGTTGTTCTGCCATTTTGAAAAACTTTAATCACTGAGAGGGACATAAAGCACTAGCAGCGCGTTTTCGTCCAGAGCCAGCGTCACGTGACTGAAACCAGCTGAAACGGAGAAGGAGATCAGTGAGAGGCGCTTGTCACTGCCCCGGCAAATGTGAAAGCCTGCATTGCACTTTAGTTCATAATGGAGGATCATACTTATGCCGAGCCACAGGAGAAGGAATCCTCGTCACCAAAAAAAGCGAAAATTGGAAGACATGTTGTCATAGCTTCTTGGTACACAACGGCTACCGTAGTTGCAACACGCATTTGAAAAAGCGAGGTGCTAGAGAACCCTATTCGTTTGAATGCAAAATACTATTTCACCGCTAGATGGGAGAAATTCCTACACAGTGTACCTTTAAACATATTGCAATATTCTGCGATATATTGCAATGTATAACCTTTTTTTTCCAACTTCAAATTTTTCCCAATTTCAAATTATGTCCCCAAAAAGGAAACTTTGTCAACATCTGTTTTACCTGAAAAGAAACATTTGTTCATCTCACTTCAATTTTATTGCTGCAAAATGGGATTGTCAAGCAGACAAACTGACCAACACATACAGTATATGATAAAAGGTCAATACTTGGCATCTGTATATCGATACAGTATTTAGTTTCTTGATACTATGATGTATCGATTTTTTTCCCCCACCCCTAATGGATACATGTGTGTTTATAGTTATCCACACATTTGAAAAAAAAACTTCAGAAGGTGTGTGTGTGTGTGTGTGTGTGTGTGTGTGTGTGTGTGTGTGTGTGCGTGTGCGTGCGTGTGCGTGTGCGTGTGCGTGTGTTCTAGCACAGCAGCTGCTCAGGACTCTCCTCCCCGAGCTGTAATCAGTGGCTTAATGAATCTCAGCGGCTTTCATGTTCAACACTGTCAGCCTGAGTGTGTGTGTAATGTTTGATTCTCCATCTACAGAGCACACACATAATTAGAGAAACACACAAGCACGTTCGCTTCCCAAACTAAACACACTGGTCTTTACTTTCGCTTTATAATAGCACTAATAAATACTCGGTGTAGCGTTGCACCCAAGAGTGTGGAAAATAAACGAAGGAGGAAATGAAAAGATTAAAAAAATTTAAAGAATTAAAAAAAATGCAGAGGCTGAGAGACAAAAGGAAGAGTGGCTTCCTTAAGAATGTGTGTGTGTGTGTGTGTGTGTGTGGAGGGGGGAGGAGGGGGGTTGTGTCTGAGAAGAGGATTTATCTCTCTAAGGAACAAGTGGGAAAAACAGGAGCGAGGCTTTCTTAATGATCACTCACCTATAACGCTGCCGCACTGGCGAGAGAAACGTTTTGAAAACTCTGTGATGAGATGCATCATTAGAGAGAAAAGGAGAGAAAGAGATGGATGGAGAAGGTTGCGAAAGATGGAGGAAATAAAGAAAGAATGAAAGAAATAGCAAGAGAGCCACTTTGACGTGTGTCTTCGTGTTTGTTTTCGGTGGGACACTGGGAGAAGTTTCCCCCCCCCCCAGGATGTTCTGGTCAGGTTTTCACAGCTGTTGTGGCCGGGAGCAGAAAGGCATGCGCCGGCTTATCTCCCTCTACTCACTGACACCGACAGACCCTCAACCCCAATCTTGTCTTCTCTTTCTACCTCTTATCTACACATCAGCACGGACTGCTTCTTCCTTCACAAAGATGAAGAAAAATCTTCTCTGTGCTGCTTCAAGAATCAACATATAATGTGTTAATCCGGCACTGGACTGTCTAATTCCTAGTGAATATCACACTAAGTCACTCATGTCTCGGCGCTCTATATTTAGCCTAAGGAATTATGGGAGGAATTAATATACACAGACATGACTTAGTCTTCATTATTTTGGGGAGGGAGAGGGATGTGCACTAATTAGAAAGAGAGAGAGAGAGAGAGAGAGAGAGAGAGAGAGAGAGAGAGAGAGAGAGAAAGGGAGGAAGAGAGACACAGAGAGTAGGAAAACTGTTCTGGTTTCTCGCTCCCATTATGTCCTTTTTCCCCACACTTCACTGGGGTGCTGAGACTGAGGCAAAGACACTGATAAAGGAGTGGTTAAAATAACATTGCACATCATCCTCAGAGACTCATGTACCACATCCTCCACGATTCCCTCCACAACATTTATTATGTAACCAAGTATAAGTACCAAGTACTGAACTAAGACTCTGATGAACACTGTTCATTCGCTAAAGTGGGTTGTTGATCATGTTAAAAGGTTGAAGACGTGCTGGGAACCTCATTGGAGTTCATACAATGGTTGTATGTATTTTTGATGTTAGGATTATTAAACATCCTAAAATTAGGATTCTGTTTATGATTATGCTAAATTCTGTAATATTTATTTGTGGACCTCCGGCGGTAGTCATTCAATTCAATTAAATTTTATTTATAGTATCAAATCATAACAAGAGTTATCTCGAGACACTTTACAGATAGAGTAGGTCTAGACCACACTCTATAATTTATCCAACAATTCTAGTAATTCCCCCAAGAGCAAGCATAGTGCAACAGTGCAACAGTGGCGAGGAAAAACTTCCTTTTAGGAAGAAACCTCGGCCAGACCCAGGCTCTTGGTAGGCGGTGTCTGACGGTGCCGGTTGGGGATATGATGAACAGTGGCAATAATAGTCACAATAAAGATAATGCAACAGTGACTAGAAAATGGTAGTCGTAGTAGTTTATGTAATGAAATTCATTCAAAGTCATGAAATTAGAATGGTGGATAATTATTAAAAGGACATCCCTGAATCCTAGAAGAAGTTTGTAAGGGGTTGATGCCCCGACGAGGTTTCCATTATCAGGAATGAATTCAGCTGGATCAACGGAAGCACATTTCCAGGATAATTGCCCGACATCCTTCTGCTCTCTGTTTGTTGCCGTTCTCAAACGCTTTGGGAGACAGTAACAAACTTTGCGCTAGCGAGCTACGTGCTGAAAAAGTTTTAATGACAATTTACATTGTGTAATAAGGCAGGCCGACTTGGTTCTTTTGGTGAATGATTGTAAAGATGTACAAGGAATATGTTTACGGCATTTACTCTCTAACTTGGACGTTTTTGGACCGACTGGTGGGATTGCTGTAGACGAAGTACACAAGATACACTGGTAGGAGCTAATGAGGTTTAACCATTTATCCAGCTAATTTAAATTAGAGCCCGACCGATAAAGGATTTTTAAGGCCGATATCGATACAAATATTTGGTGATGAAGCCCGATTTAAAAAAAATCCAGAAACGCGTAACAAAACATAAACAGATTTCCCTAACATTAGTTATTTGTAGTTATTTATGAGTCCTCACTAAAATAATATGATAATGCAGTTTAAAAATAAACTTGTTTGTTTTATTGTCACAACGTAACAGAGGAACATCAAAATATGTTAAAGTTCTGATAAATAAAATGTATAAAAAATACAAACTTAAGATATGAAACTTAAAGGGTTAAACACGAGTGTTGCCAACAGGGAGATTGTAGAGCGCCCTCTGGTGGACAAACTATGCAACACCAACACTCAGAACATGGTTGAAGGGGGTTTCGTCCATTTTTATTTTATTTTTCAAATATTCATTTATCAGCCATTACAAATGCCGATACCGATAGTTTGGAAAATCCCTAATATCGGCCGATAATATCGGCCCACTGATATATCGGTCAGGCTCTAATGTAAATAGCTCACATTACTGTATTGTGGGAACAGTTAACATCATTTAATATTGTATTTGGCGTTTTCTTTTGCGGGGTGCAAATGTTCCACCAAAACAAGATCCTTCCCGAGAATATTTAGCAGAGCCGCCGTCGCTAGGCAACAACAATATGAGTATATTTTGCTGCTAATATCTGTTTAGTTTTACCTTCATTTGATTTGATTACCATTGAATATGTCATATGTGGATCATTTAATCATTAATTGTGCCATTTAGTGTGCAGTGGGGTTTTCTGTGCTCTGACAAAAGGCCGTACATCACCCACCACATGGTAGGTGGCAGAGTGACAAAGTTAATGAAGAAAGTCTAACATCTGGAATCTACACTGTAGTGAATATTTGACTCCGATTCATCAGGTGGACACAAACACTCGAATGGGATCATTATGTTGCTCTTCGACTGTTGGCTAACATGTCAACAAATAAGCACGCTGTTGATGTCTATGTATCTTGCAGCTTTCTTTTTGTTTGACGTTATCTCCTCACCTCCTCCATAGTGGCCAAATATTGACAGAAAATTTAATGTAGGACTTTTACTTAGTGTGGTACTTGTGCTTTTAGAAAAGTATTTGAATTAGGGATAGACCGATTATTGGCCCTGGCCGATTATCAGGCTGTTTTTAGGCAGTTTGCAGATGATCTGTATCGGCGTTTTATTTGCCTGATAACCGATAAAGTTAATGAATTAAAAAGTGTTCTACTTTGGCTCGGCTACAGCTCTGAGTCTGTCCCTCTGCTTCGGTTTCTCTCACCACTGAGTCTGACTTAATGTCCCGCCCACAACGCTATCTGACTCTCTGTTACTGGCTATTATGTTGTAAGTTTCTAATGTATTAAATAATTGCTTAAAGCATTTAAACAAAGTTTTGTGTTGGGAGTTTGAAACATTGCAAAATCTAAAATTGTGACTTAAAGATTTCACTGTAAATACATATCGGTTCCAAATATCGGTTATCGGTTTCATTAACTACTAATAAGCCGATCGGTATCGGCCTTGACAAACCCGTATCAGTCGACCCCTGATTTGAACACTTCTTCCATTGCTGCAGCGAACCAATGCATGGTGTCAAAAACAAGAACAAGTAGAGCCTCTTGGACAGAGGGCGTTGTATCACAGGCAGAGCAGGTATGACACAGAAACGGAGCAGAAGCAGGGCGTTTGTGACAGAGCTGCGCAGCTGAAGATGCCTCAGTCTCCGTCTCCATCCCGTGACTGCTCCGGTTCCCAACATGACCCAGTGAGCAGTGAGACAGCGTCGTCTCTTGCATGGCTGCACCACGCTGCCAAACACCAGCACCAACTGACCGAATGATCTCTGTAGAGCCGACTGCCTGCTGAGCATCCAGACTGCTGTACAAGTCAAAGATCAAGCCTAAACAGGGTTTACTTTGCATGACCCTCTAATGTAAACTGGATTTCAATGTAAATATATGCAAAAACACATGTCATCTTGTTTGATTTTAGGCCAGTTTAAACATTTAGCCAGAGACACCAGATTAATAATGTATGCCCTTTTCCTCTGTACAGCGACAATCCTGTCCATTTTCACTCTGCAGCTGCGTTGACCAGCAATATTGTTGCTCTAAATGTGGGTAAAACTGTGACCTCCCATCAACATGTCTGGTCAGGCAGGCAACTACAGAGAAAGCTCCAGTTTCAAAAGGTTATATTGACAACTGAAGCCCCTGAAAAACAGGTTACTGGGTTAGAGATTCTGTTTTTCTTCATCCAACAGTCAGAGGGCCCTATTTTCTTTTTATAAAACTGGTGCAAATGCACATGGTAACTATAGGCAGTAGTGAAATCCTAGCAAAGTAAGAGAGAGGATGAATGCATTATTAGTGAATCTGTGAGCCTTAATAATGCCCATTAAAACATTTCACTGGACACATTTTGACGTATAATAGCAAGGACACCACAGGTGTAATTATTAACATCAAGGATGGCTGTGTTCCATTAAAGTGTTGCAGTTAGCCATGCCTGAAAACACAAAACCGATATATGGAATGCAGCCATTAATAATGTTATAAAATTACTAGGGCTGTCAAAATGAACGTGATGATAATGAGTTAACGCAAATTCCTTTTAATGTGCATTCTGTGATTTGGGCCCCGGGCCACTCAGTAGTTTGGGAACTCAGGAAGCGATGCAGCAGTAACGTTGTGGATGGCTCACAGAAACAAAGCTCCTTGAGCAGAAATGGATCAAGAGAAGGGTCTTTTGAATGGCAAGTTCAGTTTCAAAGCCCTTCCAGATTAGCCTAGAAATCTAGATGCACCCTAGCAGCAGCAAATGTAATTTGCAGCCAGGGTCGTCTAGCAACTCTCCGTTGGCTTGCGAGCTGGAAAAATCAAACTTTAGTCAGGCCAATCACATCGTGTATAGAGTCGGTGGGCGGGCTTAACATAATGACGGCAGAGTTGCGACGGTTCCGTGTGAATTCCCTGCTGGCGAACAGCCATTGTATAGGTTAAGTCGAACATCTGAGAGTAAAAATAATTTTATACAAATTAGAAATAAATGTCCTTTGGAACTGCGTAAGGCTAAGGCGGTCTATTTCCAACAGCAGATTACCCAATCTGCTAACAACCCAAAGACATTATGGCACACCTTTAAGGTCATCACTGGTGAAAATGAGAAGAAAAAGAATGTTAATATTCAAATTTCCCTACGGGGTACTCTTATCTCAGATTCAGAAAAGATTGCAAGTGCTTTTAATGATTATTTTGTATCATCTGTTAAAGAATTGGCTATGCATTTTGCCATTCCCTCCTTGTCCTAACCTGTTCTCTCCTCAACACCTGATCAGTTCTCATTTTCTGAGATCTCACAGAATGAGGTAGGAAGTATTACATCTGCTAAAAAATTCTCATGCCCGTGATATCTATGGTTTAAACACCTTATTATACATAAGACTCATGGTGATAGCCTCATACCTCTCTTTCTGCATTTAACCAATCTTTGTATCAGGCTTTCTATCTTTCCTACTGACTGGAAAACAGCACAAATTACTCCAATTTTTAAATCTGATGATCACACTCTTGTTTCAAATTACAGACCTATTGCCATACTTCCAGCAATGTCTAAGTTGCTGGAAAAAGTCTTGCATAACCAGCTAAGTTCTTACCTTGAAACTAATAACTGGCTCAGTGACTGTCAACACGGTTTTCGTGCTAAGAGATCAACCATGTCGTCGTTACTACTCTTCACTGAACAATTACGTGACTCTCTCAACAAAGGTCACATCACTGGAGCTATTTTTATTGATTTTCGTAAAGCCTTCGAAACAGTGAACCACCAGATCTTGCTAAACAAACTTCACTCATTTGAACTGTCTCCATCTGTGATAGAAATGCTCTCTTCTTATTTGACGAACAGGTTGCAGACAGTCAAAATTAATCATGTCATATCCCAACCTTTAGTTTGTGACATGGGCGTTCCACAAGGCAGCATTCTTGGACCCTTACTTTTTCTTTTATGCATCAATGATTTCCCTCGAGTGTGTAAACACTCAAAATGCTTACTGTACGCTGATGATACTGTGATTTTTCTCTCTGATTCAAATCCTAATGTCATAAACTCCAAACTATCATCTGATCTTCACCTCTTACATGATTGGTTGGAAAAGAACCACCTGACCATCAATGTAAAGAAAACTGAATGTATGTATTTTCATTCACCCAGAAAAAGTCTCTCTTTTACTGATTTTATTACTTTTGCAAACCAAGATCTTGTCATCACAAAGACCTACAACTACCTTGGTGTGCTACTTGATTCACACCTCACATATCGGGAACACATTTCTAAATTAACAAAAAAGTTGAATCAGAAACTCTATATGTATAACAAGATTAGATCATATCTTTCCTTTTTGGTTTCTGAAACCTACCTACATGCCATTGTGTTTTCAACAATGTCCTACTGTCTTCCAATCTGGTCTCTTACCACTAAGGACATTACTGAATCAATAGCACGACTATACTACAGAGCACTTAAGATCCACAGTAATCTTCCAAAGTGGTCTTATCATTGCAGTGCGCTCACACGCACAAATGCTTTGACTTACCAGAACTACGTAAACAGCCATGCTATTGCATTTTATTTTCAGATTCAAAATAGCTCTTTACCAGCACTTAGAGTTCTTCTTCCGACACACAATATGAGACCACTACGCTTCACTAGGTCAGTCTCACAGGCACTCATTCCAGTTCCCCCATACAAAAACAACTACGGTCAGAAATCCTTTTTCTATATTTACACCAAAATTTGGAATGACATTCCCCATCACATTCGAACATTATCATCCATCACATATTTCAAAAAGTCATATAAACTGTTTCTTCTAGATAGTCATACTTGCACACACTGATTGTTCATGTATTGTTTTTAGTCTTGTTTTTCCGTATTTAATGTTTTATTTGTTTGTATCTGTCTAGTCAGTAATAATGTCCTGTATAAATGTGCCGAAATTGTGTTCATTGTTCTATGTTGCTGCAGAACAGGAACCTGCTGTAAACCACTTTTTAAACTGAGTTAGGCCCATTTATTGTAACTTAATTGTTGCTTTTAAATTTTCCTGTATAATAAATGAAATGAAATGAAGACTTGGAGTTAAGCTTTTCTTTGAGAAAAAAACAAAGAACGGCACTGAAGTCATTCTTAAAAAAGGAAGATTTGTTCAGAGTTTTGCCGACCGGATACGGCAAAAGTTTAATCTTGTTGCTCTGGTTTGTTGTAGTGCTATCCTATTGCGTGCAGAGGGAATTTGAAAGACAACCGTTTATTTCACCCCTCGGATTGAGCCCTGCCAATGGTGAGTTACCAGACCGGCATCTTGATGTGGGTCTGGCTTGTCAGGCTACTTCCAGATAGTTCTTCCCACAAGACTAGAAGTTATTTGCATGCACTGTTAATGTGAATTAAGTTACCAACGGGGTACGTTGCGTCTCAAATACCACTTCCTGGCCAAGCATACAGCTGATGGAAAAGGCACGCCACACTGGATAGATTGCAACGGAGACGCCTGGCCAACTCTACAAGCAACAAACATTCAACAGCGATAGGTAAGTGGGAGGCTACAGCTTGCAGGCCGATGCTATATAATGCTTTTTAACCAGAAATGTACTGGTGAAATAAGTAATAAGTTGTTATTACAATTTAAATAAATCTTTTAAATAAATCATTTCAATTTGACCATATAGCCTTAGCAATAGACAAGCCGTTCTTCAATGTCACTGACTGTTGTTTTGTGCCCCTTTTTAAAAAGTATCGGTTCAGGCAACGTTTAGGCACCGGCACCGTTTTAAGGTGTAGTGTACATATAATGCTTTCAGCATATTTTTTGAGCATACAGCACCTTTAACGTTATTCTGTAGAATAACGTTATTCTGTAGAATATTGTAGACAGTCTTTATTTAATATTTGTGCAATAATTAAAAACATTTGCATAAAGCAAGCATATTTGTCCGCTCCCATGTTGATAAGAGCATTGGAAACTTGAAAAGTATCCATTTTAAAGCACATTTAGAACAGATAAAAGATTTGCTATGTTAAATGTTAATCGCGAGTTAACTATGGACAACCACGCGATTATTCAAGATTAAATATTTGAATCAATTGACAGCCCTAAAAATTACACCTGGATTTTGCTTTGACAGAAATGAACACAGAGATTAAACGGACACGTTGCTGATATTTTGCACCGTGATGTCCCACAACACAATTTCCCATCACGTCTCCAAATATGCTGACAGTGGCAGAATATCCTTTCATAACCTGAATTGATGTTTCAGGGAAAACACCGACATTTCCATGGATAACGATTGGCCCCATCTGTGCGATGAGACAGATGTTGTTTACTTAAGCAAATAAAGGAGGGTGTGCTGCTTTGTATATGAATGTGTTTTCATGCACACAATAATGCCACTACTGCAAATGTGAGATATGATGGCATGTGAGCAACACAACTATTCTCAAAAGGAAATAGATTAGAATTTTTGGATCCTCCTAGCTGATCATGTTTCTTGCCATGCCGGGCCTCTTTGTAGAGATGGTTCACGTTCCCACATTTCAGCAATTAATTATGTCATATTATGTGATGATATGAAAATAAGACCCACGTCGTATATAAAAACCAAATTTTCACTTTAAGGTGTTTTTTATTAGCTATGAGAATTTGAGGAAACAGGAGTGAATTAACATCTTAAACTCTGCTGGTGGGTCCATCTTTACAAAAATTTGGCAATGAACATCATTCAAACAGACTTTAATTTGAAATTCCCCTTCCAAAAACAAACCCATGAAGGAATCAAAAGGAGTAAAATTAGAGCTGGGCGATATGGAGAAAACCAAATATCAAAATAATCAAATATCACATATTTTTGACCAAATACCTCCATATCAATATCCCAGAAGTGGATTTAAATATTAACAAATTAATCTTTTATACGTAACATTTTAACTCTTGAAGTCTCCTGGACATGGCGATACAACTATCTGAACTCTTCAGGCCTCCGCTCTAACTAGCTTGGTTTGAGTGCATGCCACACTAGCAGCTAGGTGAGCATTTTGACGTTTGTTACAAAGTGACGCAAAATGATGCACGTTTGTCACTGAAGTGAATGCTGGACTACAATAGAGCTGTTTGGAGCAGTTTGTGAACAGTGTTTTCTGTTGGAGATGGTAAGTCCCTTTGGGGTGGACTTTGGGCTTTTTCACTTTGTAAACCTATAACATGCACAAAAAAGATATATAACACAATAAAGGAAAGGGAAAAAGCCAAAAAGCATAATATGAGCCCTTTAATGATGCATCAGCTCATGCGTGATGCTGGGTGTGTTACAAGGTGCCGTGCGGAGACCGGGCCCGACGCCTAATGTCCTCCTGCCTCACTTTCCCCCTCCTCTGCTGCTCAGGCCAGCCAACACAACAAGGCTAATTGGGCCATTTAAATGTCAGCATCACAGAGATCTGAAAGAGCTTGTCCCTGATACTCGTGCACTTATGCCGCGAATGTTTCTGTCCACGATTTTAAGCTGCAACATCTCTAATGACGTATTGTGGACATGTTTGTCATGCAAATCTAAACAGGATTCTGTGGTTTGCTGCGTGCTGAGACAGATGTGAACTGTAAATGTAAACAAAAAAAAAACACAGTGTTGTCTTTTTGAACAGCAGATGTTCAGAGCAAGCATTGATCTCATCGCCGTTGATTTTACAAAACCACATTTTCTAGCATCTGTTTGGCCCCGGATCAGGATTCAGGGCATCTCTCTCGATGAATGAGGGGCTGCAGCTGAGCATTCAGAAATGTAAAGAAATAGCTTGACAGGAGCCTTTTTTTTTTAATCAATCAATCTGCAGCTGAGTGGGGTTACCAAAAACATGCAGGGATAGGTAAAAACACACATCCTTCACACACTTTTTGTGGCTGGACATAAACATTAAAAATTAAGTAGTGAGAGGCTGTAAGAGGAAGCTCAATTCTGTCAAACAGAGCGGATAACTGAACAAGGCCGGCTGTGATTGGAAGACTTTTCACAGCTGTTTTAACCCTCCAAACCGTCCAAACACAAGTAACAGACAAGAGAAAGCAGCAATTGTGATTCAGTGACAACATGATACATTACAAGGTCACTCACAGCTTTCCCCCCAAGGGATTTCATAGATCCTCAGAGCTCAAATGCTACATCCTTAAATGGGTAAAACAAAGGGTAATTATTATTTTTGGGTAATTGAATTCCTTCCAAAAGCCAATACTGTATGTTAAAGGGCAGCTGTGTGTGTGTGTGTGTGTGTGTGTGTGTGTGTGTGTCTCTGTGTCTGTGTGTGTGTGTGTGTGTGTGTGTGTGTGTGTGTGTGTGTGTGTGTGTCTGTGTCTGTGTGTGTGTGTGTGTGTGTGTGTGTGTGTATCCAGTGCTGTTTTAATGCATGCAATTGTATGAACGACATATAGACATAGAAGGAAACTGGTATCTCCATCAACGTGACTCTAACATCATTTGTGTCCTGGCTCTACTACACTTCATTATTATTCAGTAACCGCCCTAAACAGATAACACAAGGCTGAGCCTCCTCGTGCATATGGACAAAATGCATAGGCTAGCCTACTTATATGTTGTGTGTATCAACGTGCTATTTTCCCTTAGAATGTATTTCTAGAATCGTATAGCCTGTTCGTCCGTTTGCAGCTGTGCGGAGCCGCTGAAGGGTAGGATGCCGCAGATCTCCGGCATGCTTATTCCCATTCTCCTCCCAAACACCCATATGTCCCAAGACATCCACGTTCAGGACCAAAAGACGTTGATGTTCAATTCGAGATAATACAATTCTAATTCATGCATTTTGCCAACTCTTACCATTGCATCGATATTCTCCATGTAACTCCTCGCTGTGTGGATTGGTCAAGGCTGATGAAAGGCTGCGCACTCCGTAGGGTACAAATCAACCCTAGCGGGGCTGCGGAGGTACGAGACTCCTCGGGGGCGCAGGGCAACACAACTTCCACCCCGAAACGCAATTTGGAGAAGAAAAAAATGTTGTGGTCTTCCAGGCGGGATTTTTTTTTTCTACCCAGTGCGATAAGAGATTGATCACTGTAGATATTTCGAGCAATTGTGCTGCCCTGCGGATGCCTGCTCGCTTCGCCCTCCACAGAAGAATGCACCGCGCATTTCAACTAGCCCTCTCTCTCGCTCTCTCTCTCTCTCTGTCGCTCTCTCTCTGTGTGCATGTGTGTGTGTGTGTGTGTGTGTGTGTGTGTGTGTGTGTGTGTGTGTGTGTGTGTGTGTGTGTGTGTGTGTGTTAGTGTAGAGAAAGAAAAGAAAAAGACAGAGCAAAACTATAAGTGAAGCACTTTCCACGAAATTGGAACTCAAAGTTCATAGCCCACACACACACACTTATTGGACCCTTAATGTACAGTCACATCAGCCTTCCATTCAGCACTATTGGCTCGCATTCTGCCTCCAAAAAAAGGATGTGATGTTAGCGTCAAATGTGTTTATAAAAATACAAACCGAGCCAGCGCGATTACAAATGTAAATGTCTATGAGAGCGGTGCTGCAGTTTGTAGTTTAGGAGTGAGGCCGTACGCTCACACACACATGCGCGCGAGGAAGCACAAATCCAATTTTGCATGATAGATGTGAGACATAAACGGGTTATGTTAAATGATCCATTCACACCAGATTTAACATAGAAAATGGTATGAATGTGATGTGGTGGAACATGCAGGGTGTGTGTGTGTGTGTGTGTGTGTGTGTGTGTGTGTGTGTGTGTGTGTGTGTGTGTGTGCTTGTTTTACTATATTCGTGGGGTCCAAAAATCGGGGAATACAGTATACTTGTGGGGTCTGCACAGCCTTGTGGGGCCCAAAATGCTGGACCCCACAAGGTTAAAGGACTGTTTGAGGGTTAAGACTTGGTTGTAGGATTAGAGTTAGAATTAGGTTATGGTTAGGGTGAGGGTAAGGGTTAAGGTTAGGCATTTAGTTGTGATGGTTAAGGTTAGGGTAAGGGGCTAGGGAATGCATTATGTCAATGACGGGTCCCCACAAAGATAGTGAAACGCACTGTGTGTGTGTGTGTGTGTGTGTGTGTGTGTGTGTGTGTGTGTGTGTGTGTGTGTGTGTGTGTGTGTGTGTGTGTGTGCGTGTGTAGTTGTGTGTCACATTTAAACAGAGTGAGCTTCTGTGTTTATGAACAACATCTAAAATCAATACATTCTGTCTTGAGTCCCAGTGACTTCTGTAAGGGATTCAGCAAATCTGGAAGGAGCCTTAAATGACCTGAGAAATTCCTCTTTACTATTATCAAAGAATTTCTAATAAGGGAAGAAATTCCACTCTAGGGATAGGCTACTTCCAGCTTCTGAACTGGTTGCAATTCCACTCTGGTTCCATATAGGGGGCGCTCACAGGTGAGTGCAGAATGAATGGGACTCTATTGAGCTATACCCCTAAAAATCCACTTTTCTCAGGATATCATTTCTTGTCTAGTATTTTGAATGTTGCATTTGAAAGGGCAAGCTAAGAAAATACACACTGCTGGGTGTTAGATTTCTTTTTGTTCTAAAAAGCCTTTTAAAGTGTCAATGACGTATACGGCCAGAGATACTGCTTCACGGCAAGCTCTGAGTCACTGCCTTTGTTCTCTCGAGGCATTGACAACACAGCTGATAGGTTAGACTCTCCCTGTCAATACACATGCTAGAAAGAGGTTTGCTAATGTTTTAAAGACCACGCCGAAATATTCACTCTGACATTCTGGTTCTGCTTCGGATGCCGTCAAGCAGGATCTCTGGTCGTAATCAGTCCTTCACTGACCAATCAGCATTCATTAGCAGAATGCTAGCGTGTTATGGGCAACAACGACTCAACCTGTAAGAAATTGAAAGGACATAAGTACTCGTTCATTCAACCTTCGACCTATAATCCATGTTGAACTTGCAAAAACTACAATCAAATCTGAGATTTCTCAACGACAATCAGGTGAAAGAGACACATTTAGCCATCTAGCTCCATAGACTCCCATTCATTTTGCACTCGCCTGCGATCACCCCCAGTGGAACTCTGGTGGAACTGCAACCAAATTCGGTGCAATGGGGCTAAATAGGGAGTGGAAAGGCTTTCCGTAGACCGGCTCTGCTATTATTAAGTTTTAGAAAAATGAATCACATAAAAAAACAGACCCTGTTGGGAGTGGTTCCAGAATAACAATGCCTCCTGATTAGAGTGATGTTTAAGTTCAAAAGTTGTTTTAGTCGTTCATCAGAAAACTCAGATTGTAATTGAAACGTCGTGGACTTGGGGTACTCTGATCTGGCCCAAGTCCATGATCCGAATACACTAGTAGTAGAAGCCCCTCTTACTGCATTACATTATATTTTTATATTTTGAATTGTCACCTGTATTTTACTTCACATAAATAAAGATGTTTCCACTATAAATTGCTATATAAAATGTATCAGAATGCAGGAAAGGCAGTGTTTGATGTTCAAAATTGCCTGTGGGAAGACCGCCCCCACTTAAAGGCCCATTATCAGCCAGGACCCAATGCCCAAACAACATCTCTAACAACAACAAACCCTACTAATTCCACACCTCTGCACAGCTGGCCAATCGCTGCGTGAAGTGCGCGTGATTGTCGGTTTGGGAAAGTTGTGAAAATTGTCGAATGCAGCACCGCATGTTGACTCTGGTGAATTCTAGCTCCTCACCGGACAGTCATCGCACACTGTGAATGTCTCAAAATGTATAATGGACTGTCTGCTGTCTACAGACTGAGAATAAGATTTTATTTCACTCCTCTCGCTCAGCGTGGCAGGAAATAAACCTGCAACATTGCTATTATCCCAGTTTGTAGGGGTCTTTAACGCCTCGGTATCCTTAAAAAAAAAAAAAAAAACTGCTTTTATCATGGGGAAATGGGGGGCATCCAACAATTTTGTAACTTTCCAAAACACACAAACTGACAGTCACAACCCCTTAAAGCAACGTTAAAGTAAGCTGGGTCTTAAGCTCTCTCTTTCATTTTTCACAAAACTGCTTCCATCACTTTTCACAGGTAAAAACCATGACAACAACATGAATTCCTTTGTCCGAAAGTGTGCGCAAAGTGAAAGTCACAATGAAGATAATTGAACTAGATAACTCTTAAAGGCGTGTGTGATGACTGTTTCTTTTTTACTTTAATTTGTCCCACATTTATACGTCAAAATCAATGCACAATCCAGTCTTCAATATTTGGTTGTTTATGCATTTGGGAATCTAAATCTTTTTTAATACTAACAGTTGTGATGATGCATGAAGAGAGGGGGGGGAGGAGGAGGAGGAGAAAGAGGAGGATGCCCTCAGAATAGTGGCTCTAAAAATATATTCTCTTTATCTTACTCGCTTGCTCTGTGTGATTGATGTAAAATCTGCTTATCTGCAGAAGAAGGGAAATCAAGTGGAAATGTCAATCCCTTGGGATAGGAGGCATCTAGCAGTTCCCACCAGAAAATACAAAATACAATTATATTTAAGTCAACGAACAGTAAAGGTTACAGATTAGTTACTACTCTCTGGTACAACTGCCTGTTTTCGTCTATGTAAACCTGCGTATTCTCAGTGATCCATGTTATTCTGCTAGAAGGAAAGAGGCAACAGAGTTGCAGCAGGGTTAAAAGGTGTGCTGTATTCGCACTGTCAGAGAAATGGCCGAGTGAGGTCTGCAGTTGATGTGCAGCACATTTTTCTGCTACCTTGGCTCAAGGAGAAATGGCACAAAGTGCACCAGATGTAACGTTTCGTTGACTTCCAATATTCCCAAGAAGATCCTCACCAGCACCAAAAAATCTAACACATATCTGATTTCTCTTTTTTTTTCTAACCCTCGTGCTGAAAGTCAGTGTGTTTCATTCTACTTGTATTCCCCATCCTGCCGTCATCCTGCCCTCCCACAGTGTGTAACGGTGACTCAGGCACCTAGAGTCTGTCTCTATCTTCCACTCTGAGCATGCAGAAAAATGTTTTTTACTTTCCCTCATTCTCCGATCACTATAGGTCTCATAAATAACACACACACACACACACACACACACAACACACACACACACACACGCTAGCCGCTCTGAAGGAATCGTGATCAGGATTTGAGTGGTTCGCTTGACGCAGTGACATCATCACTAATTGATCCTCTTTTGAATTCTGACAAGGGAATAATATGCTGCTGTGTGGGGTTGCCATAGCAACTGGCCCATTTCAATGCAATGGGATGTGGAGTGCTGCTGGAAGCTGGGGGGTAATTGGGGATGTTGGGGGTGGGGGCGGTTGGTGGGTAAGGATGTGTGTGAAGAAGGGAGCTGCTGCTGTGTGAGCCGCCTGAAAAGGAAAGAAAGAGTCGAGAGAGAGAAAATGGCCTGGACGCATTCAGGGCATTCGGACGAAAATCACCTGTCAAACACAACGACGTGACAAAATGACAAGGAACTCAAACACAATCCATCAAAACATGACGAGCAGGGCGCACGGCTCGGATTGGCACAGGACAACCAAATCTATTTACAATTCATAATCATGCTGACGGTGGAATTAGAGCAAGATTCGGATCAATCGCAGGTCTCGCCTCAACTGCAAGCTATTGACCTGGTACCTCTGCACAGATCCATAGTTCACAGATATTTCTACAAAAGGGGAAAAAGCACCCAGAGTGACTAATTGATTGGCGTTCAGTGCTTGTGAGCTGCAAAACCAACCCTTTAAATCTATAGTCACTGTTACATCAACTGGGAATCTTGAATCAACACCGCCTCTGTGACCTGAAAGCCTTTAACCCCGCCGCAAAACACACTGGCAGATTTACACAGTGTTTATCATTAGGGAGGTATTTAGTAGTTTATCATATTAAAACATTAAAACACAGCATCCCAAAGGCTGGAAAATGCAAAACAATTAAATTCCCTACATTAAAAATGTACTAAGATCTCAACTTTGCTTCCTTTTTTGTCTTCACTTATTTGCTTTCAGCTGAGCAGACACAATCTTTCAATATCTTGTACTTTGCTTAGTCTCAAACTACACGTTTTAATCGCCCCTTCTGGATGGCCAAAATATGTCCATGAAAATTTTGACAAAAAAGAAAAAGACAGCAAGAAAATGGGATCATAAACCCCACAGATGGCACATAACATGCTTATTATGATAATGCTATAACATGCTGCAGGTTTGACAGACATAATGGTTACCATGTTTATCATCTTACCATGCTAATTGGAGCTGAACACAAAGCAAAGGATCGGACAAAGCCGAACATGACCAAAAGGGATCACCGAAGTCAATAGGATTTATCCTCTGGGAATTATCTGGGGCAATCCATCCGGTTGTTTCGGAAACATTTGACTAAAAACCTAAATGGTCAACCTCCTTGTGGAGCTAGAGAAAAACGTGATGGATCCCCAAAGTCATTGGGATTCATCCTCTGGGGACCATGAATGTCGGTACAAAATTGCATAGCAGTCGGCCATCTTTTTTTACAGTCTATGGGTTAAACCTAGTCTTGCTTAATAATATTTCAGTTCGGTACCGACCGACTTTGCCTTCTCTAACAGCACAATACAGTTTATAACAGATCTTTTGACAGCAGGTAGACAGCCAACCAAGTTACTTAAAATCTATTTACGTTCCACTTCCATCCAATTGTCCAACAGCCACATTGTTGATTATTTAGGCACATTAATTCCACTTCCATGCATCCCATGTTGTTTATATCTGAGCTGTAATGCTGCATTAAGAGTGGAATGACAGAGGGAGGGGTAGTCATGTTGAGAATGTCCGGGAATGTAATTACAACGCATTTCTCCCTCTCCATCGGCGGGTCCTCCTCATAATGCCGTAGGAATAACAGCGATTGAAATCACCATGGCAACAGAATTTCTACCTGAAAGCAAGGCTGTGGAGAAGCTGAAGGAGAAGGGATGGAGAGTCGGAGGGAGAGAGAATGAAAAACGAGGGGTTGGGCCTCTCATAACAGAGCATGATTTATGAAGGTCTGGGAAGGAACATTTACAACGCTGAGAGAAAAGGATCTGAGGCATTAAAGGCCAGGCAGCCATTCAGCAAGTAGATTCATTCTCTCTCTTCGCCCATTCTTTCTGTCTCTGTCTTCCTCGCTTTCACCCAATTTCTCTTCTTTCCTTTATTGTAAAAATATGTAAAAAATGGTTCTTCTCGGTTGCCCTGCTGTTGAAGACAGTCTTATATTTGACAAAAGACATACATCTGCCTTACTGAATCTGAATGTAATCTTTTCTTAATTTAATCCTTGCCATGATAGTGTGAATACATAAGATGTCTAATTGACTATCTCTGGGAAGTATCATTCCAAACTCCCAAACTGTCTGTCATGCTGCCCTTTAGAAGCCACCCACAAATAACTCTCCCAGAGCATTCTTTAAATTAATCTTTTTTTTTTTACTTTACAGCCTGCAAAACCGAAATAAGACAATATTATTGCCCTAGCATTTTAAACCTATCCTCCATCAATTAACCTTACCTTAACCACACCCCTTTCCAATACCTAACCACAACCATATGCATTATTATGGAACCCACGCATCTTCGAGGCAAGGCCCGCCCTTCAATAGCATTCACACACCACTATTTGCCAGGCGTCCATGCTTACGCAAGGTAACGCAACCCGATTTGTTCAGGTCCTATCCCCTGACCAGTCGGCTATCCTTACCTTAACCCATGAGGTCAATGCCTAACCCTAACCAATAGAGCTGCTTCGTAGGGCGGGACTTGCCTAGAAGTTACATGGGATCCATAATAATGCCAACCATACCCTTACCCCTGTGCCTTACACCAACAACAGTTTCCCATTCCACAGGACCCACAGCTCACAGGCATTGAAACCAGACTTGTTAAAAGAGCTAAGCAGGGTTGAACCTGATCACAACCTGGAGAGGAGTATGACAGGCCAATGTTTTATTATTCCAACCCTAAGGCATAACTAGCATCTTTTAAATATTTTATAATTCATTTTTACAAGACAATTTATTACCATTAAAGGAGTGAACTCTACTTGTGCCTGTGCACCATCAACTATATCCTTGGAACAAAGTTTGACCATATTATAAACTAAGATGCAGTTACAATTTATGTTCCTAAATTCTTCCTTGAATCCTAAAATATCTTTAATTAAATGCTTGTTGCTTCCAAGAAAAGACTAAAAACAAGATAAAACAGGCGACTGGGTGGCTATGCTGCGTTCTATTATTCTCAACGAACCGACTCGGATATGACGTCACTTCCGCACTTCAAGCGTTTTGATATGTTTTGCACATCCGAGTTGGAGAAAAACATGGACGCCACCCGGAAAGCTGTTGTTGCGGTAGCACTGGCCGTGTACCAGGCCAATCCTACAAGCTTCTAGCACTTACATTCAATTTTTTGATTATGATGACTATTACCCCACCTTATCAAAACGCAGCCATGTGAACTTCTCAAATTTTCACTTTATATTTTAGTTTATCTTCTGTTAGCCCTAGCTAGCACGCTAGCCACCTTTAGCAACACCCGCTTGAAACAAGTCTTCACTCAATATTGCACTCACAACAAGACCGATTCCCATACCCACAGGCAGCGATATGGACGCAGTAAGGTATTGCAGTAATATGAGTGATTGAAATCGTCATTTAAACAACCAAAGCGGTCCAAAAACAATGAAAACAATTCATACTACAAGTCACACAGGGCGCAGCCATCTTGGATTCCGTATCGGAATTCTTGCTCGGTGTCCTCTGAGTTCGACCGAGCGGCAAAGTTCGCAGTCCAAGTAAAAGGGGCGTGTTGGTGCGTGTCGCTAGGCAACGTCCTGTCTTTCTCGTCAGAACTCCGACACGGATAGATAATAGAACGCAGCATTAGCAAGGTAGTTTGCAGACATTAGCCTGCCCACTACTCTATGTCTGCTAAATAAACGCTGGCTCGGTCGAGCAAGGTAATCTTTGTAAAATGTCATGACTGCCACAACTTTTGTTTGTCCTGTGTTATTATTCAAATGTTTTTATTGGGTTTTCAAACATTTATACAAAGGAATAAATGAAGCAAACACCACAAATTCATATGCTGAAATAAAATCAATAAAAACATTTTTTTACAGCGATTCTGCGAAGTTGTCATCATCAGTTACAGGCATAAAGGTATATTTCTAGATATTTCTATAGTAGTCCAGGAATGTCTGCCAGGAAATGTATTAACCGAGCCCTGATTTGTATATCTGAGCTTTTCAAACTTCAAATAAACAATTGCTTCTCAACCCAGCAGAAGCTAGATTTCCAATTATACAGAACGAGATGTCTTGCTAAAAACAAGAAAGCAACAGCGAGAGCCTGGGCTCGAGAGACATTTAGATCTCTATGAGCAATGCCAAAAACTGCCAAACTAGGCTCTGGGTCTATTGGCATTGTCACACATGTATGAAAGTGTTTCAAAGACCTTAGCCCAAAATGAATGAAATGGTTGCTGGGTCACGGTTGCATCCTTGACATGTTGGGTCAAATTCTGGATAGAGTTGGGCGAGCCTAATTCTGGACAGATGCAGTCTGTGAAATATTTTAAATTGGATCAAACTATGTCTTTGTGTTAAAGCTTTTGATTCTTTAGTTTGTGTATATGTCCCAGAGGTGGGACAAAGTCATTGTTATGCAAGTCACAAGTAAGTCTCAAGTCTTTGCCCTCGAGTCCCGAGTCAAGTCGAGTCAAAGATGAGGCAAGTCCCGAGTCGAGTCACAAGTCAAAGCCAACAAGTCTCAAGTCGAGTCCAAAGTCCTACCATTTTAGTTTCGAGTCATTTCAAGTCCTCTTACCACAGAAATAAAATTTATACAAATCATGTATGTCTGTAAGATTTGTATTTATTTAAACCTCTTTTTATACAATGACATTAATCAAATAAGGGCCCGCATGTTTTGCAAATTGCAACTCTTTTTTTGTCGACTACCTCGTAATTTTTATAGCCAAACGAAACTATCTTCGGTATCATTTTGCCAACTGGCTCGTTGTTGCTTGTGCTTCATTGGTTGTCTTGCAATGTGCCTGCTTAGATGCTGTCGAATCAAAACAACGTGGGACTACAGTGATTGGATGTTGTGCAGGCAGCGCGCGTGCTCTCTGCATGCATACAGGTGGTGCACATTTTTTTCACAGATGCAGATAAACTGAGAGCGGCGCGGCCGTGTGAACATTTTCTTCCCCAGTTTTCATGGGAAGTAGCAAGTCTTCTCGAGTCAAAAGGTGCAAGTCCAAGTGAAGTCACGAGTCACTGATGTTAAAGTCCAAGTCGAGTTGCAAGTCTTTGTACATTTTGTCGAGTCGAGTCTGAAGTCATCAAATTCATGACTCGAGTCTGACTCGAGTCCAAGTCACATGACTCGAGTCCACACCTCTGATATGTCCTCTAAGTTGTCCTAAAACAATAAAACAATAGATCCTTTGGAGAGAACCCCTATTTTCAGTCATGGGATTCTTTGATTTGGCCATGAAAATAGTTTCTCCTATGTCTTAAAATATTATAGTGTAATACTTCTCATTGCTTACCAGCAATTTATCAGTGTAGTCAACTGATATGTCAGAAGATTTAGGCAATGAAATCCACACCGCACAAACAGTGGCTGACAAAGAGAGCAATGAGTGATTGATGGAGAGTTATCAAATTGTCCCTTCAGTCTGATTATCTGATCATATATTTGTCAGGGTTGACAAATGTGTGATTTAAAGGGTGTATTCAACAAGTCCTGGTCTTTAAAAAGCTCCTCGCTCTGAACTGTCCTTATATCCTCTCACCACCGTGTGTTCTGTGTTTTCTTTTGTTGAGTGAGTGAATCATGCTCTTCAGCTACAGTCTCGTCCAGATCAATGGATATCTCCACATGGGTCCTCACAAACCTCCCCGCTTTTCCTCCAAACTCTGCCATTGCCATGGAGACTCTAGCGAGCGGCCGCACTACATAGCGGGACTTGTCACAGACACGCAATGCTTCCTAGTGGTCCCACAGGCACACATGGATACATACACTGACAGTTCTTTAATGAAGGGCATAAAAGCAATAGATTCTTCATTTTCCCAGAGTGTCCAGCTCTTTTGCCTCTTCTCCTTTCACACAGTTATTCATCTAGATCTTAACAGTTCAACATTTATTTTCTTGGCTTTCTGAAAGGCCCCATGTTACAGACAGCTTTAGATTTCCCCAGTGTCAGTGGTGGGTAACAGGTTTTTAGACAAGTTTGGGCAGAGATGTCTAGAGGGAAATAGAGGCCCAGGGTGACTGCACACATAGAGTAAGCTATAATCACAATAATAAGTGAAAGTGACTAGCCACTAGGGAAATAACACAAGCAAGTCGAGACATTCAGAGGTCAGGGAGTAATAATTAATGCTTAGTTGTGTATGTGTACTCTTGCAACTATTGTAGCCTCTTGAAATTCAATTATAAAGGGTGAAAACATGAACGGAATGGAGGCAAGTTATAGTGAAGTGAAGCCAACAAATTACAACGATTATCCCAAAAGGCAAATCAGGAAACACAATCAAAAAAGCATGCAAGTTCAAAACATGTCTCATAATTTCTGCATGCATACACCACACAAGACTGTAACCAGCAACAACAGATTTGAAAATTAAGGCCATATCTTATTTTGACTGTGTTTGTTAGGTCTAGACCTACCCTATCTGTAAAGTGCCCGAAAATAACTTCTGTTATGACTTGACACTATAAATGCAACTGAGTTAAATTGAATTGAATCTCACACTCTCAAACATTAGTTCTCATGTGATGTTTTTGATTTGGTTTTATCTATCTTGATTGCAGGAATAGATATACCTCGTCATATATGTAACTACTCGCCGGGACTACGGACAAACATATGACCAAAAGTATTTGGATGCCGTACCCAATCCACATACTTTTGTGTACTTTTGCTCTGGGGCAGTTTTTTTTACCGATTTGGCCAGTTTCAAAAAAGGGAAATCTCATTTCTAAAAGCAAACAATTATATTTTAGAGGCAACAGTTTAGGAAAGGCCAGTTCCTCTTTGACATGACAATGCCCCGTGCATAAAGACAGCTCCATTAAGAAATGGTTTGGGAAAAAGAACACTTTTCGGATGAACTGGAACTCCAACTGAGAACCAGACCAGATCACCGGCATCAATGTTCGACCTCACTGATGCTTTTGTGGCTGAATGGGAGCAAATCCCTGCAGAAGACAAGAAAACTTAGCTTGTTAGCTTGTCTTCTTGTGTGTTTTTTTAATGAAGATTCAGGAAGAGATTGTTGAAGTCAACATAAGGCAATTTGACAAAATGCTTATTTTCTCCCTTTTATTAACACCAGACATATTAATATATATATATTGTTCAAGCAAAGACATTTCCAGTGAAAGCTTTCTTCTCGAGGCGATCTTCAATTGCTATCTGGTAAATGAAAGAATGTAAACTCCTTGTGATTACTTTGGGTAAATAATGACACAGTTGTGGTCTCTTTTTTCCACAAGTTTATTTATATGGCATGTATCATACACAAAGGCAATTCAAAGTGCTTTATTAATGCATTAAAAACATTAAACAGGAAATTCAGCATAAAACATTGAAACAAATGACAGAAACCATGTCCATAAAAGTTTTTTAGGCAGATTTGAAGGCAGTCAAAGTCACATTGTACGACTTCTGTTGTCTTTGTTACAGCTCTGTGGTGTGTACTGTAGTAAATAAATGCTTGGCTCTAGAGATGTTGGTCTGTCAGTCAGTCCACTGAAACATTGTAAAATGTAACTACCGTTTTTTTCAAATTGGACCCTATTTTCCAAATTTTTTGTGTCTAAGTGACTGATGGGAACAACAATCTTTGACATTTGTCCAGTATTAAGCGAGATCGCTGCAGTCAGCAGCGGCGAAACAAGCTACAATGTCAGTTAATAGGACAATTGTGCAACTTGTATTTACCTTCACAAAAGTGCTTGTTTTGCCACTGACAGGCTCAGATTAATATTGTAAGTATCTGACAACATTATGGAAAGGATTTCTAAGGACGTCGACCTTTCTGTTGAAGAGTAAGATCCTTTTTTTAAACATAAAAACATCCGCAAAATTGCGTTCGCTAAATCAACCAGACTCCATGTACATAAACAGTAATTTTAGCATCGTAAAATACACTTCATTCAAAGTCGACAGAAATAAAATAAAACTATGAAAAGCCGTTTCGGGTCGTCTTCTTACTTTTCCAACCATCACAACTCTAGTTTTGGTTGAAATGAACACATAGTTTACCGATTTACATGTGAAAATATGTTGGCTCTATACACAATTAAAGTATTGTTTTTTTAAATGGAGTCTGGTGGGTTTAGCACTAGCAACTTCAGATCTGTTTCTGATTAAACAGAAAGGTCTCAAAGAGGTTTTAAAAAGGTCTATCTCTGTAGGGATCCTTTCCATAATGTTGTCAGACACTTAGAATTATAATCTGAGCCTGTCAGTGGCAAAACAAGCACTTTTGTGAAGGTAAATACAAGCAGGGTTCAAAATTAACTTTTTTGTCCACCAGCCAAATGGATAGTGAATGTTCAAATTTTACCAGCCACTCAAAGGATTACTATTGTTTTTTGGCTGGTGAGTGAAGCAAATCTACCAGCCAATTGCATATTTTACCAGCATTTGGCTGGTAAATGGTGTTAATTTGGAACCCTGAATACAAGCTGCACAATTGCCCTATTAACTTACATTGTAGCTTGTTTGGCTGCTGCCGACGGCTTGCCAGGTTGAAAAAAAAAAACGGTAGTTACCCTTTAACAACTATTGGATGGTTTGCCATGGATTTAGTACAGACATTCACAATCCCCAGAGGTTGAATCCTACGGACTTTAGTGATCCCCTGACTTTTCCTCTAGAGCTCTAAATCTCTAGGGTTTTAAGTGAAATATCACAACTACCGGATGGATTGTTATGGAATTTGTTACAGACATTCATGTTCCCTTCAGGATTAACTGTAATAACTTTAACTAGTGCCATCATCAGGTCAACATTTTTCTTTGTCCAATACTTTGATTAATGTCCAAATACCTAAAATGAATGACATTCCCATCAGCCCCAGCCTCCTTATAGAGCCGCTAGCATGACTGTCAACTTTTAGTCTTGTTATTGTGTTTCCTTTTTCTGTGCGCACACAAATTAATTTCCCTTTTTCTGATAATAACATAACAATCAGCAACTTCTCATCAGCAGTCCTGTAGTAACACTTTATTAAAAACATGCTGCACTTTTGCCCTCACCTCTGTGAGCAATTATCTCTTGTAGGATCGCCCTGTTGGGCGCCTGAAAGGGAGACAAACCAAAGCCCCAACATGACAGCGTAGTGTGTTGGCGCACAAATTTGTTGTGACAGCTAGTTACTCAGAGCTCTGTGACCCAGGCCTCCAGCAGACAAAAGAGACCATCTACCCAGAGTTAACTGGTGCACCTACAGCATGAACATTCCCCCAAAACATGCTGCTGCGACATGATCCGACCTAACACAGAAAGCTCCTTCTCTACCGGAGAAAGAAAGAAAAAAGAAAAAAAAAAAACCTTTGATAGACATCTTCAGAAACAAGCAGAGCGCAGAGTTAAACATTAGCAGTCCAAACAATACGAGGAACAAATCTCTCTTGATAAATAAAACATTCAGTATTAAAGCTGATCCACAGAGGGCTCGACGGGCCAGGGTGAGAAACGGCGAGTGCACTGCGGCAGAGTAAATCTTTTAGTGTCTGCATGCAGTGTGTGTGTGTGTGTGTGTGTGTGTGTGTGTGTGTGTGTGTGTGTGTGTGTGCGCGCGTTTGCCTTCTGTTTCTTCCTACGACAGAGTAATTTGCTAATTCTCAAAAGATGGAGGTTATAAAAAATGAGTATTTTTTTTTTTACAACTGTCCCAAACCCCCTAGCTCTTAAGTTTTTTTTTTCCTGTCAGTGTGCGATTGCGTTGCGTTGCATGAAAAATGCGTCAACTGTCACTCAATCAGGATCTGTGGCAGCAGAATATCCAGAGCTCAGTAGAAATAGACCCACAGAAATAACCAAAGCAAATGAGAAGCTGCAAAGATTATTCCAGCCCATCGAGCTGTGTTAAATAAGAGGAATCTTAAAGCTCAGACCACTAGCCTCTTCAAAACCAATTACTTTTAGTGATGTGGAATGTATGGTCCCTCAACTTTTAATAAGTTACAGTATAGTGATATCACACATACACACACATTCCAGTGAATGCTTAGAATGACCTATGTTTCCGCTTTGATGACAAAAAAAGCCATTGTGGTCGTGTGAATTACGATTGTTCTCTCTCAGAAGCAACGGCCTAAGTAGTGTGATGTGTTCCGCAAAACCTCTCAGGGAGAATGTCGAGGTGGTTTGTTGGGTCAAGAAAATGCATGACTTTGAAAATAGCCAACACTGGTTACTAACCGTGAACACAATGTTTTACTAACCTTAACCAAGTAGCAGGGCTGTAGTACTTGACGCTTTTCTGTTGTCTCGGACTCGTCTTGGACTCGTTGGTATTTGGACTCGTTGGTATTTGGACTCGTTGGTATTTGGACTCGTTGGTATTTGGACTCGTTGGTATTTGGACTCGTTGGTATTTGGACTTGGTATTTGGACTTGTTGGTATTTGGACTCGTTGGTATTTGGACTCGTTGGTATTTGGACTTGTTGGTATTTGGACTCGTTGGTATTTGGACTCGTTGGTATTTGGACTTGTTGGTATTTGGACTCGTTGGTATTTGGACTTGGTATTTGGACTTGTTGGTATTTGGACTCGTTGGTATTTGGACTCGTTGGTATTTGGACTCGTTGGTATTTGGACTCGTTGGTATTTGGACTCAGACTTGTCTCGGACTCGGGCACTGGACTAGTCAAATATTCTAGTTGGTCTCGACGGAGTCCAGCACTATATGCTTTTGTTCTAAAGTAACTTCCTCCTTCAAAACAAAACCATTGATGAAGCGCGCTCGTTCAGAAAACAGGTATTAGTTTAATTCAAAATCCATCTAGAACAGGCATCGAGATTGGTCCCCTGGTATACACCTGGCTGCATCATATACCTCAATCATCAGGTATCAATCAGTTTCATTTTGGCCACAGACACAATGTCAGCGAGCACTTTGTACAATGAATTCTTCAGGACAAGTGATAAGTTCAAGAATGGGAACATTTTCATTTTATATTTTAAGTAAATAATATGGCTTAATTTGATCCTATAGTGTGTTACTCTGCACTTGCTTTTTGATTATTACAAATAATAAAGCAAAATTATCATAATAGAAGATATACTGTCTCACATCACATAAATTATGAACAGGTAAGTAAGTGGTCTTGAAGAGGATTCTTTTTTTTCTGTCTCTATATTGATTGTCTCTCGTTTGGACTCGGTCTTGACTTGGACTTGAACCTCTTTGGACTCGGTCTTGACTCGGTCTCAACTAGTCCTAATCTTGGACTTGTCTTGGACTCGACAAATTGGACTTGACTTGACTACAGCCCTGCCAAGTAGTTTCCTGTGCCTAAACCTAACCAAACCTGAACTATCGCAGTGGCAAACATCTCAGCTTACGATCAGAAAACTCATATTTTTATGTTTCAGAATGAAAAGACAAACAACTTATTTTGTCATTTAGTTGGAAGTCTTGTTGGAAATCTCTTGTGTGAAATAACCAGTTCGTCTTCACACAGAATACGACCGTATGGTTCGATTATGCAAGCACGTTATAACGAGCAACAATTACATTTCTTGTTAGGCGGCGACCTCTCGTGGCTGTAGTAATTATCACGAGAGCAAACGACCCAACCCAGAGCGTCAAAAAGTGACGCCAAGAGTCCTGACCAAACGAGTCTAAATATGACGCCAAAGGGCTAGACACTAAAGGAGACTTTTTGCATCAGTAACAAACGCCAAAGGCACCTGACCAAGCGTTGCTTTTTGATGCACTGGGAGTGAGAATGTGTTGCAAATTTGCTAGATAACAGTGTGTTCCTTAGGTAAGAAGCGGATTGAGAAAAAGGTTTCCAGAGCCTTGAAGGTTCATGAACTCTGATTAGACTGATTAGCTGTGGTATTGGTTAGTGGTTTGGAGGTAATGGGTTGACTGAGATGCACTGAGCAGAAACTATCTTCAACAAAAAAGTGTAGGAACCTAATAAAAGAGCAGTGGAGGACGTTGTCAAGCCGAGCATGTGTCACGGTGTTGAACCGTGCCTTTACATCAAGACATCTGCATGGAGAAGTGCCCCACACACACACACACACACACACACACACACACACACACACACACACACACACACACACACACACACACACACACACACACACACACACACACACACTTCCTGCCTACCACAATGAAATGAATGCCTTTATCAGAGTGTAATCACTGTTATTGTGCTGTCTCTCCTTTCACTGCCACACAGTCTCTTGCCTGGAATGGATTTAGACTCTTACAATCAGAGTGGTGCGAAATAAAAAACATTGTCAGATCTGCAAGCTGTAGCCCTCCAGCTTCTCATTCTGAGATCAAGTCTTTGTTCCTAGCTGTCATTTAATTTACAAATCAAACATGAAAAATAAAGATCTCTCACTGGGTCTCTTCATACTGTTTCTTTCACCATTTGTCCGCCGAGGTCATTGTCTTCACGTTAGAGGCAGAACACTGAACGATGAGTTCTTTTTGCGAGGCAAAGGTTCTTTTAGGGAGGGACGTGGGCTGCAATCTATGTGAAATGAAGATTCTGCGCCGTGTCTGTAGCGCTTTCATCCTGTCCATGAAAAATGCATGCTGTGATCTCATTATCGTGCTCTCCTCATGGAGCGCTACATAAAATCAATCCAGAGCAGGGGAGGGGTGAGAACACTACAGATTCTTCTTCTCTCTTCACAATGGGTGAGAAGTGGCCCTACAAGTGGTAGGAGAGGTGTAGAGGAGTGTGTGTGTGTGTGTGTGTGTGTGTGTATGTGTGTGTGTGTGTGTGTGTGTGTGTGTGTGTGTGTGTGTGTGTGTGTGTGTGAGAAGCACCACTCTTGTGGTTTGGCTTAATTTAACACATTAACTGCATGATTTCCTACCTTTCAGGCAGCCACTGGTCTTTATTTGTTTTGAAACGCATTTCAATCAGTGATAGAAGACATGTTCAGGGGTCTCATTTGTAAAAATGTGAGTAGGATCCTTACTAAAAGTGTACGTACGCCAAAAACGCAGATTTATAAAAACCGTGCGTACGCACACCTGTAAGCAATGTTCCCTTCATAAATCACAGATTACCCACAAGTTTGCGTACATGAATCAGCCTCTTATCACGCCCTGTACACGCCCATTTTTAACCATAAATAGTCAATGCAGAGCACCTCACGAATGCTGATTAGTATGTTAATGATCCTGGCAGTTGTTCTTTCGTTACGCTGAATCATGACGACTGGCGGGGAAAAAGCAAAAAACTTCTCAGACGCTCGGGAATTGCTGCAAATTGAATTATAAATTTGGCCTGTTCTCGCACAGTGTAGGGAAACCTGATGAAACTACATGTATTAATAATACCGTCCAAAACGGCGGGCGTTACGGCTCTCAGGGACAGCTTCGATATACCAGACCTATATGATAAGATTTAACAGAACTATATATTATATCCAAACAAGCCTTAGTGATAAAATTGAAGATTATATATGATATTTATATAAAACACTTAGCTGTCTGCCATTTCCCTCTGGAAACAGCCGGTTGCCCCCAGAGTGGCGAGGACCTGTATTTGGACCAGGATGGCACGGTTCCGGCACGTTGCCCTCTCTACTGGACCCAATTCAGTACATAGATCCAAGAGCACAGCTTTAGGGAATTTAAATCGGCATATTATCCAGTCATCATCATGGTCCCTGAAGTCTCTTTCTCTCTTGATTCTTCCATTGCCATGGTCCTCCTGCAGGGCCAGCAGTGCCATCATGCAGCATTACGCACGGGGGTCACCACAGTTATGTTTACAACATATTGTGATTGTTAACACCTTGCCAAAATCACAACATCAACTAGTGGTATCCCCCACCCCGAGATACAATTTGAAGACAAAAGTCTAATAGGAAAACACACTTTTCTTCATGCATTTTTGTCACGAACAGTATTAAAGTTAGTACCGATAACGAGGACATTAAGTGTAACGATTGCGCGAGAGCTTAACGGCTGTATTTCCAGACTTTGACAATTGATATTAAGTTATTTACACTGTGTTCTGCAGTTATCTAATGCTAGGGTATTTGATACTATCCTGTGTTCCATGCAGTCAGGCCATCTCCTCCTCCTGCGCTCGGTAGCAGACAATAACCGATAACCAATAGCCTTCAGTAACGCTATTACTGTGCAAGCCACAGACATAATTTATCCCGTTTCCATGTAGTTACATAGTCACTGATATGGTCATAACCACTATAGTGCTCAATTACCTATTTTTGAGGGGGAAATAAACTAAAATTTTTCGCCGCAAAGGCATTACCTGTCCTCTGGAGGACATAGCCAGAACAGCGGGCGCTCGCTAGATTGTTGTCGGCCGTGGCAGGCGACAAAGGCGGGGAGGAAGCAGAAGCAAGGATGCTGGTCGGGCCTGCTACCCCGGCTAAGGGAACTACCACACAGATCGCTACTGCCAAGACTCCTACTCACCAACGCCAGATCGATGTCACACACAATAGATGAGTTACAAATACACACGGAACTGCTGCGTGATGATTATGGCAGAAGCCTGGCTGAACACACTCCCGGACGGCATCTATAGCAGCGAGCAGGGTGAGCTAGCGGCAGGATGTCTGAGTTGAAAAGCATCTTGTTGTCACGTAATGTAATGTAAATGTCACAGACATTTTAATTGCATTTTGTTAAGAGGCACGAAGGCACTCTTTAGAATATGTCTCCACAAATGCTGTTTTAGCTATCTGGGAGCTATGGGCATTAGCTGCAGCAACTCCAGTTTGCTAGGACCGATTGTTTTTTTTGCTATCGACAGTACTCACATATTTATAGCGATCAAGATTAACGTAAAAATTGCCCGGAGTTCTCCTTTAAGTGTGTTGTTAAGTGTCTAAGTCTGTCAGTGTAGGAGGAACATAAACATATAAATATAACTGCTTATCTTCTTCTAACCAAGAGAAAACTCACCTGTCATCTTTTTTCAGCATAACAGCTTTTTTTGTGTTTTCTTTCACCGGATGCTCACATTGCTAAATTGGCAGCAGGTGGGGAGATACATGTAGCTGCAATTTAACCAATTACAGTAATGATGGGTGACGGCTGTGTCTCATTTCCCACTGTAATGGGCTAAAGTGAACACACCTCACCAAACATACTGCATACCAATGGCACACCTGTACAGTTCTGTGTGTGTGTGTGTGTGTGTGTGTGGTTCAGGAGCACGGTGTTTGTACTGTAAATGTATTCAAGGGGAATCCCTTTATCCCAGTTATGGTTACCATGGGAACCATTTGGCAAGTGAGCTATGACCTTGGCCCCCTCAGACATTAATGGCCCATTCAGTCCACTACCGTTCGATTCATGTCCCCTTCTTCCTTGACATCAATACAGTCACAGCTGTTGTTACCATCCTCACAGTTAGATGAATGTAGACTTCAGCCCCCAGTATCAGCATCGAGGATCTGCACTCTGCTGCAGGGTGGTGCAGGCAACAAATAGATAATGAAATCTCTTCTTCTAAGACTTTTTGAGAGTGTGGTTATGTTCTGGGTCGGCACAGGACTGTTGTGCTTGAAAAGTGGAAAGAAAATTGAAGAATGAAATCCTTAAACAGCACTACAAAGTCACTTGCATACTGTGTGACATCTTTTAGCTTGGTTTAAGCCACTTACCATGGATGTGTGTGCTTACTGCTGAGCACTGCAAAACCCATATGCTCGACTCGACTTGACCTGACTCGGCTCTCGTACAGACGCTGCTCTCAAGGTTAAAAGGTTCAAGATTCAATTTATTCATTCATAAAAACATGGAAACAGTTCTCCCAGCCAAATCACGCAGACGCTGATTACCAAAGCATAGGTAATAAATACCTATTTAATAAGACCATAGATTAAAGCTAAAGTGCGTAGTTTCTGTCGCCTCCATAAGGAATTCTAATTAATGACAACAAAACTGTCGGCGCATCCACATGATACAAGCCTTCTGTGATCGCGCACAGCCCCCACTCCTCCTCCACGCAGTAGCTAGTAACCAAGGAGGACACGGAGGAGTAAAAAAACATGATGGACTCTTCAAAAGAGGTCATTATCTTCACTCGAGTTTCTGGGCGCGAAAGTCACCGGACGCCACAATCTTCTGAACATAGTCATACTGAGAAATCCAGAGAGAGTTGGGTGGAGCTGATAGTCTTAATTAGCTTTGTAGCAACTCATTTGGCAATGGCTTGAATGTAACGGATGTTCATTAATATCAAAATGTTACGCACTAAAGCTTTAACCAAAGAGTTATTGGTGGTGTGTATTTGCCATGCTGACAGATCCCGGCCTGCAACTTCTCATATTCATAGTTTGTAGGATTCAAACTATTTTTACATATGAAAGTCTCCATGTATACAGATCATTTTATCTTCTCAACGCTTTCTTGCTTTGGCTGCTCTCCTAATCATTATTCTCACTTCAGTGCTTAATTTTTCCATGTCTTTCCATCATTGTTATGCCCTGTCTGTTTCCCCTCGGCTCACAAGGGGGGTTTGATTATAATCAGATCAAGTAATCAGCCTCTTTAGACTCATGTCACACTGATTTCTGTCTTTTGTGGAAGAAGCCCTCTATGAATTCCTGCTAACTTCCATTGCTCTCTTTCTTTTATTCCGACTTCGCGAAATTAATAATAGAGTTCTTCTCCTCTCTGTTTTTGAGAGATGTGTCGTTAAATGTCTCTCGCAGCGTCGCTCTCTTACTCACCTAATTCTATTTCAACGAAATTCCTTGTCAATGCAAAATCTACTTAATAGAATTTCCACTTGTCCCCGTCTTTTGAGCTTTCTTTCACTACTCTTCCCTACGTATGTCTACGCCAAAGTCAGTTTACGTTGGAGTTTTATGTCTGCGCTCATGTTCTGAGCCTCGGGGCTTTGATCTTTGTCTGTCAATTAGTCAAGCTATCCGACAGAAAATTACACCAGCCGAGAGGTGCGTGGTTGAGAGGAGATAACTCAGTTCCACGGAAGAATCCAACATAAACTGATTCAACCACCTCACCAGATTAAACTCCTTTCATATAACAATGACAATTAGACTCATTGTAATTCTGAACCATCCAGTTCTCTAATCATTATGAGTCCACGCTACATGTTCTCTCATCTACTAATTACACCCTTTGCTTCAATGTTTGCTCACACACAATTATCATAATTACAAATATCATTATCAGTGGTTTCACAGAGCATATTAGTGATGTTTTGGAGGACTTCCTACACACTGCAATTTACTGTATGATAATTTCATTACATACTGTAGCGATGGTGCATGCCACAGACCTCATGCTGAAGACGTGGAACATGACGCGATCCTCTTCAGACCTGTTTATTGAAATGCCAGCGAGTCAACGTGCAACACCTGACATTTCCCCCAGCCAGTTCAATAGTCATAGAGTGCGCGGGGGGTGGGGTGCGCGTTGGTGTCGTCTTTCACATGAAGTGGCTTCGGTGACACCAGAAGAAAAGATTGTGGATTTAAAGCCTCAGTGCTCAGAGCTGAGAGAGTTCATCCTCCACCTGCGCCTGGGCGCGACTCTCGAAAACGTCAACCGTTTGATGTTTATGTTAGAGCTCGATTTCAACTCCCACACAAAATCATGTCGAATCAGTTAATCCCATTACACTTTTGCACGTTAAATCCCACTGATGGTGATCCATACAGATGATATGAAACAAATCTCTTCTAACCGAGTTATGGGGCAACATGATTGAATAAGCCTCGGGTTGAAGAATAGACTGAAAGTATTTGCACGGTCCATTATCCCAATGAGATTACAGAAAAGACAGAGTCAATATAAGACAGAACAGGGAGCAACCATGCGGAGTGAATGCTCCATAATGTGCTTCCTTTGATTTTAAAGGTCCTATGACATGCTGCTTTTTGGATGCTTTTATATAGGCACTAATACTGTATCTGAAGTCTCTTTCCCGAAATTCATCCTTGGTGCAGAATTACAGCCACTAGAGCCATTCCCACAATGAGCTTTCCTTAGGATGTGCCATTTCTGTGTCTGTAGCTTTAAATGCTATTGAGGAGGAGAGAGGGGGGGCAAAGTGGAGAGTGGGGGTGTGGCCTTGACCAACTGCCACTTTGCTTGTTTACAAGCCATGATGTCTGTCGGTACACGATCCGTTCTGCCTGCACGATCCGTTCTGCACATGCGCAAAATGTTCGCGCATGCGCGGTTGTACGAGGATTTACGACACTGCACGATCTGTTCCACGCTTCCGGTCGACAGCCAAGCTAACGTTAGTTTAGCTAACAGCTAATTCGGCTAACTGCTAGCTGAGACAGCATGTAATAACTTTAAAAGACCCTCAAAATAAAACTTGAAAATAAACGTTGACATATATAACAAACACCTAACATATATAACAGCTGTTACGTCAGTTCTACTTTACTTGTGCTCATTTAAAATACAATCACTCAATACTTGTCTTTATTGTTATTACTGTGAAGTCTTAATTTAGCTGTAGCCTGCTTTTCCCATTACGTTTGAGTTAACGTTATTTTAGACTGAATCTAGCTGTCAGCTAGCGGTTAGCCGAATTAGCTGTTAGCTAAACTAACGTTAGCTTCCCGGTGGAGGCTAGCCATAGGCTAGCGTGGAACAGATCGTGCAGGTCGTATGGATACGTAAAACAGTATTATCTTGCGCATGTGCAGAACGGATCGTGCAGGCAGAACGGATCGTGTACCGACAATGTCTCTCTCTTTCTCATGGGTGGGCCAAATTCTCTGGGCGGGCAAAGCAGAGAAAGGGGAGGTAACCTTTCCCCTTATGAAGTCATAAGGGAAGATTCCAGATCGGCCCATCTGAGCTTTCATTTTCTCAACGGCAGAGCAGGATACCCAGGGCTCAGTTTATAGCTATCGCCATTTCTAGCCACTGGGGGACCATAGGCAGGCTGGGGGAACTCATATTAATGTTAAAAAACCTCATAAAGTAAAATGTTCATGCCATGGAACCTTTAAGGAAGCAGAGCAACGCTGCATATACGGTATATACAGGGTTAGGATTAGGTAATATATCAAACTTTCAGGTTTTCCCAATCTTCTATTCCATTAGGCCGGACACATACTTGCTTTTCAACCACACGTTTTTGTAGACAACCGTCTGCAGCGTGTACGTTGGGTGTTGCTGGAGGATTCCACTAGAGGGCACAACACAGAAATATTGGACGGTATAGAACTTCTGGAAGCTTATTTGTAACTGTGCAGCGGCAATGCATCGTACAGATGCAGGTAATTGTGGACTTGGTCTATTAGCTTCCACCATTGTTGTCACTGCTGATGTGCCTAATGACCCCTAGTCTCGCTTTGCCAGACCTTCCTCCACAGCGCTGCGGAGGAGGGTCTGGCTAGTCCACACAGCATTCTGGGATGGGAGAAAAACATGCTCTGGTTCATTGCCATTTCTTTAAACCTATCACAATCACCTTGGGTGGCGCCGGACGGAGCAATGGTGCCCTCTGCAAAATAGCCTCGGGAAGGAACTTGTTTTGGTGGAACATGTGTACGTTCAAAAGTTGTTTTAGTCGTGCAACTAAACTCAGATTGGACAGATAGTCTAGCTAGCTGTCTGGATTTACCCTGCAGAGATCTGAGTACAGTCAACCATAGTCCTCAGAAATCCACCGGAGTTTAGAATGCTAACACAAAGAAAGAGGAATGTAACGGACATCTGGCCAAAATGAGAGACATCTGGCTGAATTCCCAGCGGCACCTGAACAATCCTGGAAATGAAACGTCATTGATATAGACTAAATGACCCCTGACCCCTGACCCTGTCACGTCATCATACTGCCCCTACACTGCCCCTACCGTTCATGCATCTTCCAGACACGTAGTGTTCATTTTCTGAGGACGTGCACAACCAATGCTCCAAACGGACTCATGACAGTAGAAGGACATAAATAGAGATGATATTTAAATATTTCAATTCATATGAAAAACAATTATTAAAGGTTTCATGTGGATTTTTCTTCACAAACAAAAGTATACATTACATTTTTTTTCACCAAAATGCATTTTGTGTATCCTTCAGGTCTAAAAAAAATGTGTTGAATCAACTTTCTTATAAAAACATTTGCAAATCCAATTTTTTAAATATTTAAATCCCCGCATTGTTTACATTCATGTTTACAAGCTAGCAGTCTCCTCCTGCTTTACTGCCTTCATTCTTGCTTTAGTGTAATAGCTTGAAATCAAAAGGACTGTGTATGCGTGCACATGCACAATACATGCTAGTAGTGGTTAAAATCTCCAAAGGATACCTTTAACACTATGATGTGATACCAACTCAAAAAACGTTAAGATGAGTCGGGAATTGCGGCTTGAACACACGATCTATGGTAGCGTTTTTTGGCGAGGAAGTAGTCCAACTAACTAATTTATTTTAGTTTGCATATATGCTGTTGTTTGGGCAGTGCTTTTCAATTAGAAGGTATGGTTTTTTAACCCCCTGAGGTCTTGATTTTTACATATCTTCTAAAATTCACCTTTTAAAAATGTGACGATAAGTCAATGTTATGTTGACAACTTTTTCTGCTGCACCCAAGCAGCCAAAAAATCTGTTATTGCAGATTTAAGCGTAACTGTGTGCTATATTAGATTAATTATACTTTGACAAAATATACAAATTGAGGTCTTATAGCAAAATATTGTAATTTTAATGTTATTGTGTAATTCAGGTATTTCTTTAAATAAAGTCGTCACATTTAGTCAAATTTAGTGTAGTTCATTGATAAAATATAATGCCACAGGCATCTTCAATCCAAAACTGTCTTTAAAAACATAAATCAATCAATCACTAAACACCTCACACAGCCCTTAAAAACATCCCCCTTGCGTAGAAGGAGCAGCGCTGGGAAGTTGTTAGGCAGAAAAAAACCATTTCTCTTTCATTTCACACCCCAGTGAAGACCTATAACTGATTCTCCATGATCCCATTCCAGATGATGATGTGTCTGTCCAGCCTCGGGCTGCTACAGCTGCTCTGTGTGTCTCAGTGGGGCTTATTCAAGCTGCAGGGGCGACTGTAAGAACAGCAGAAACAGGAGCTCAACTGAGATGCATCTCAATGAGAACAGGGGAGGATGTTTTTCTCACTTTTTCACTGTATACTCACACCAGGAGCTACATGTTTACCTCTTCAATACAGTGCAATGCATGTTCTCTGCAACACTAGTCAATTCCATTTTATTTATGTAGCGCCAAATCACAACATAATTTAGACACTTTTCTTATAGAGTAGGTCTAGACCATAATTTACAGGGACTCAACATTTCAAAAACACAGGACTTTCCCCCCGAAAACTGGGGTTCATGTCCCATGTGTCACTGTTCATTTAATAACCCCACCCACGAGCTTTTCCTAAACCCAACTGTCCCGTTCATCTTTGCCTAAATCCATCTGTCCTGTTCTTGTCCCGTGTGTCACATAAACATACCTTTCATAAGCCCACCCACGAACTTTTCCTGAACCTAACTGTGTCAAAAGTGACGACAATAGTCGTGTTTAGACATGGCGCTAAAGCAGACCTTTAGCATCAATAACGACGCCAAAAGGCACCTGACCAAGCGTCCGTATTTTACGCAATTGGAGTGACATTGTGTTGGCCAGCAACATTGCCATCAAATCGCAGTTGAAGTTGCTCAAGCACTCGTTGACATAGTTATGTTGCATCCCTGTGTGCACCGTGTTACAAAGGGTAAGCTAACCTTGGCTCATAACATTAAGGCACACAGCTACTAAACCAGCCTAGCTGGTAACATTAATCCCCCCTGTCTGTGTTGCATTCAATGTGAGAATGAAACTAACTTGCCTGGACGAGGGCATGTCTTTCCTACTTCTAGAAGGGTTTGTGCTGCGGTAAACTGACTCACCCAGACACTGCAAGCGTTTGCATTCTGAAGCCGGGCCTGCTGGCGTCAGTCATCGGGAGGGATGGCCTACTCGTGTGCTCCGAGTAGCTCCAGCATCTCTCGTTGACTTTTCCGCGAGCTCGCTCCTTTGTGTGTTGTAGTTCAGAACAGTCTTTCTCTCAGTGTGCTTCTTCAACGTGTGTGTGGTGTGGCGTAAGTGCCGCTTCTGTCATTGTCTTCAATAGTGTTCTAGAAGGCGTCTGGTTTGCAGCCGTCAGCGTGCCGTTTCCGTGACTGCCTCCAGCCTTCAGGAGACAATCTCCTGAATGAATCTCATTCACACACCTGCAATCGACTGAGTTATCAGCATAACACACATACACACACGCCCCCTCATATCACTTAGCCATTGTTAGTCATTTTGGTTGATAACTAGTTGATAAGTTCTTTTGTCGCTTGTAATTGATCGCCTAATGTCTTGTTCAGCGTTCTGTCAACAAAACAAGCTAACTTACGCTAGTAACTTAAAAGAAAGTTTCCCGATGTTCTGTGCTGCCGTACATGCAGATAAATGGTGGCAGTACACAGAGGCCCATGTTTAACAGCCAGTAACTCTCCACTGGATGACTCGCCTATTGAAACAAAGAAACAACCAATGAATACTTCTAACACAACATGAATACTTTCTTGATTTCCATGTGTAAAAGTTTACTTGTTGCTGCAGTAAATACGGCATTTTCAAATATGGAGTTATCTGCTGTTATTTGTACCGACGGGACTGAAATGAGCTTAAACCTCTTTTCAAGTTTTAAGCTGCGTCCTGTTCGTACTTCCCAGCAGCAATAATATCATTTGTACTGGCGACAGAAATAACATGAATGACACACTTCTGAGCAGCACCTTTTCTTCAAATACCTCTCGAACCGTGATCACTAAACCCATTTAAGGGCAGACCAAAATGAACAACTACACTTAAAGGTTTCATAAGCCCAAAATCCCTCAGCAATTCAGACTGAGCGTTTGTTCCCAATACAGCAGCAGGAGGACTCAGTCTGATCTGTACCACGTGTGCCACACAGCACATCAGATCATAAAGATCAGCATATGTGTCGTGCTTCCCTGTTCATAAAAATGGCACCTTGCATGAGAGTTCACTCAGGCATTTATTTGTCAGCTATAGCTCGTACAAATTATTGAGGCGATTAAGCAAATGTAATTCTGACTCAGTGATGTGATTGCACCGACAGCTTGAGAGACTAAGGACAAGGGAGAGAGAGAGAGAGAGAAAATAATCAACAGGGTGGGAGTCGAAGAAGGGAGGGAAAACAAGAATTCTGGGCAGCAACATCCCAGGAGTCTGGTCGGTAGACAGACACTGATGTTGAAATTCAGATCACACACACGCCTGCAAACCATGCTGCTCACCAGGAAGGGGAAGGATGAGACACAGAGGGGGAGAAAGAGCAGAGGGGAGGGGGGGGGTAAGAAAAGATCAGAGGTAGACTGAGAGCCTGTATGTCAGCATACAGAGAAGGAGGTTGGACCTTGATGTACGTGCATATCACATACATGTAATCAGATGATCTCCAGTGGAATCGTAGGATTGAGAAGCCTGCAGCTAGATTTGAATCCTGTTACATTTGCATATATAATTTCATAGTACAGCTCATCTGCAATGTTTGGCATTGGCAGGTTGGGGCGTGGATTTATTTCAAATTCATGGAAAAAACAAAGCTACGTCACATTCAGCATTACATGTATAACCAGAAGTGAAGTAAAGTCTGGTTTTAACCCAAACCACCATGTTTTTCTAAACTTAGTTAAAGCTCCATTGTGTATGTTTTGAGTTGATTCTTAGCAAAAAACCCTTTGTTCTTTCACAAATATGTGCTCATTCATGTGCAGTGTTGGGCAAGTTACTTCCAAAATGTAATACATTATAGATTACTAGTTACTGTCATTTGAGAGTAATTAGTTATATTACAATATTACTGTCTCTGAATTGTAATGCGTTACACTACTTTTGCATTACTTTTGAGTTACTTTTACCAAAATAACAGGGGAAGTTTGATTTGGCAGCTAGCTTGTGAATCCACTTTAATACATCATAGAGTATTCATATTTTGTATAATTAATATAAATATGCAAAGTAACTAAAGCTATAAAAAATAGATAAGTAAAACGTATAATATGCAAGTAGGAGAAAATGAAAATACTCAATTAAAAGTACGGCATTGTTGTAAAATGTTTGTTTATAGCACTTGAATAAGAAATTCATGTTGTTTAGGTTAAAACACTCTAAAGGAAATGTTCAATTGTAGTGTGATTAAAACTCACTATTTACATTATTTACAGTACTTGATTTACAGCTGATTTGTGAAAAGGTAGCCTACACAACCTTATTTAACAGTAATTTAGTTTTACTGCAAACCGTCACAGGAAGTGCTTTTTATTTTGAAGTAAGCTACACGGAAGATGTCTGTTGTGTAGCCTACTCTTGCTAGCTTACTGAGAAGCAACATGTCCGTCAGGCTCAAGTTGTTCACTTTCTTGTTTGTAAAACTGCAACATATTGAACAGTAAATGGTCACAGTAAAAGACAAGCGCTTTTGGTCGTCATTCGAAGCCATTCCACTACAGGCATAGTTACTCTCTACGGCTGATAAAATGCAATGATATTTACGTGTAGCAAGCCTCAGCATTAATTCCCGACATGTTTATATCTGTCAGCCGCTGACGTACCGTCACCTGTTGGGACATACATGCTGTCCTTACCGTCTCTGGTTCTGGCTCTGACCACGGGAACAGAAACAGGACAGCTCACTTCAACGCAGCGTAATAACTCCTGAAAATAATATCCATCTCGCAAATATATCTGTCTCTGCAGTCATCTCAACCATCGAATACAGCGACAGGGAAATAATACAGCTTTTTTTTTTCCTGTGAAGAAATGTGTCGCGTGTTGGTGAATACTGTTCAGGTGTAATCACTTCCACCAACTACTCAAAGTATTCTCGTAAGCGTAGAATCTGACATTCAGAATCATTCAGAATACATACAAGCGAGTCGCTCAAATGGCAGCAGCCATGTTGCTTCTCCATCTTTAAAATACATTAGCCAAAGAGGGACATACCTCCGCCTTTCGCACTTTTACACTCAGTGGCACCGTGACGAATGCCAGTGGGAGATTACTCGTGACTGCCGGCAGATTTGAAAGCCTGTTGAAGATGGAGGATCATGCCTATTGTATTGTATTGTATTGTATTGTATCGTTTGGGAACCTGATAGCTGATGTTAGCAATGAAATGGTACCAAAATAACGAAAACTTAAACCTATTATTACACTGGAAGGACCACTCATGGACGAAGTCGTACTTCTTGGAATAATACGGTCACCGTAGGAGTTAAAACACGCTCAGAATGGGAAGGGCTAGAAAGTAATATTCACTTGGTTGTCATATACAATTAAACGGCTAGATGGGAGAAATTCTTACACAATGTAGCTTTAAGTAGATTTTGTGCCTAAACCAAACTTTGACTCTTTCACAATGTTAACAATGTGTTTAAAACCGCAACCGTTACGTTCTTTGGTTTAGATATGAGGACGCAAAATGCTCCTGTGGGTCATTTTAGAGGGTAGGAATAAACAACCTATATTGTCGCATGGTTTGGAGGACTTGTTGCCATAGACAAATCATTGAGCGGAACAACTCCCCGACAGCTCTGTAGCTTTGCTGGAAACCGTTCCCTATCACGGATACAGTGCACTATATAGGGCGTTTGCCATTTTGTATTGGTGTTCGAATTCTCAGCGGTTAATTTAATTCACCATATAGCCCACTATAAAATACCCACAATGCACCACTAATTTGAGTATAGATACGATGTACCCTACGTTTTACTCCCGAATACCACAATGTAGTATATATCTACGATGTTCCACTTCCGGGATTACTCCGGTGCCGCAGGAAAGTTTTTTCGCCGATGTCCGTTTTCTTCCTCTTTCTTTGTGTTGGAATTTTAAACTTCGGTGGATTTCTGAGGACTAAGGCTGCCACCTCTTAGTCGATTAGTCAACTAATCGGTCATTTTGGTCTTAGTCGACTAAGATTTCTTTAGTTGATGAGTCATTTTTTATGCTTATTCATGCTTAATTACTAATTTCCAAGAAACTTATGAGCACATTTCTGGTAAACACAATATTTAAAGTGGTGCTTTTGCAGGATTAATTGTGGAGAAAGTCAGTTTTACAGATGGGTAATTAACTACATTTATATTGTGCTTTTCTAGTCTTAACCACCTCTCAAAGAGCACAGCTCTGTCGATTACATCAACTAATCGATTAATCGACAAAATCATATAAGTGTTAGTCGACTAAGAATTTCTTTAGTCGAGGACAGCCCTACTGGTTAACTGCTCCTCAGATCTCTGCAGGGTAAATCCAGACAGCTAGCTAGACTATCTGTCCAATCTGAGTTTTCTCTCGCACAACTATTTTTACAGCTGCTCCGAGCAGAGCTTAGCGCCGATGATAATTGTGATTGGTTTAAAGAAATGCCAATAAACCAGAGCACGTTTCTCTCCCATCCCGTAATGCTATGTGGAGTCCAGACCCTCCTCCGCTCCCCAGCATGTGGATGGTCTGGCAAAGCGAGACTAACCACAATGCAACGTTTTCCCGGAGAAGAAAAAGAAGCAGAAGGACCCACGAAAACTGAAGAGGAAAAATGGACCAGGCTTCCTTTTTTAAAGCTTTAGTGAGTAACTTTTTGATATTAATAAAAGTCTGTTACATTCAAGCCACTGCCAATTGAGTTGCTACCTAGCTAATTAAGAATATCAGCTCCACACAACTCACTCTGTATTTCTCAGTATGGCTATGTTTAGAAATTTGTGCCGTCCTTTTTTTAATCCTCCGTGTCCTCCTTGGTTACTAGCAACTGCATGGAGGAGGGGAGGGGGTGAAGCGCGTTCACGAAAGGCTTGTATCATGTGGATACGCCAACAGTTTTATTGTCATTACTTAGAATTCCTCATGGGGGAGACAGAAACTACACACTATAGCTTTAAAAATTTGGAAATTTAACATGCAACATATATACAACCTTTAACTATTCTATTTGTTTCAGGGACGTATTATAAGTATTTCTTTTTTATCGGTTTGTTTACATGATGCTGTGCGCGCCTGCCGGTGTCACACAATTTAGCAGCGCAACGATGTTCAGAAAATGTCAGTGTAGTGTCTGAAATCTTGTTTGGTCATTCCCAATATAGTGCACTATTTAATAAACACTCTATAGGGAATAGTGAGTAAGTGAATGAGGTAACGGTTTCGAACAGAGCACTTCACTTGATGGCGACAGTGGTGATTTAACTGGGATTTGGGGGGGGGCATTTAGACCAAGCTCATTTGGATGTAAAATCTAGAATAAAACATTCTGTCAGCCTGTGCAAGTGTCATGAAGAATAGAGCAGATGGACCAAACAAGAGATTGCAGACAAAAGGAACTTGAAGAAATAACTTTTTATTCAAGGTCCGTGCAGGCAAGGCAACATGGCTCATAAGAGAACGAAACCAAAGATCCAACAAGGACTAAGAAACTAATCAGACGAGGGGATGAAGTGCAGGTGAGGGGAATGAGGTGATTAGGCCGGAAAACAGGCAGGGAGCTGATTGGCTGACTAACGAGGCTGATTCAGAGCAGGTGTGTAGATGGGCAAAGGCTGGAAAGGCAGTAAACAGAAAACCCCAAACCCAGAAAAACTAAAATGATCACTGAATTTGTGTTTGAAAGGACTTTTTGCGGCCGTCTAGATACGTGACTCTAGTCGTGATCTAGCTGTTTTCCAATTGTCATTAAATCCTCATTCAAATATGGACTCCTTATTGTCAAGACCAGACGGATCCTCTACCTTCTGTGGGGTTATCTTTTGACAATTTGCTTTGTTATTTGATACTGATAGTAGAGATGGGAGGGAGAGAGAGAGTGCCACTACCAGATGCAAGTTTGAATAATTATAAAGTTTGTTCTCATTTTTAGGAAGACAGTTGTCTGTCTTTGAAAAGATCCACTTTCCAGAATTATTGGAAGAGCTCTTATACATTCAAAAGTATGCCAGTTATCCTGTGTCACATTTTTATAATGTGGCGTGTTGACAAATGTGCACACAGGGTGAAGGTTAAGAGCAAACAAACAGACAGGGGAGAGAGTCGGGAGGCTGGCAGCAGTGACAGTGAGCCGGATGCAGAGACGGAGACAGAGGCAGCCTGGCGATTTCTCTTTGCTCACTTGTTTACACACTGAGAAAAGCAGAAGGGTAAATGAGTTTGGCGGTGCAAACACAAACAGCACATACACACGTGTACACACAGGAGAGAGTTATTGGATCATTTTTTATACATACACAACATAGCACCGCAGATTACCAACACAGTATCACCAAACCTGCTCTACTGCCAAATCAAATATTCAGCGGTGTAATTTCCACTTTTTCCCCATTTTTGGGTAAAAAAAATGTTTGAGATTGGGTGGTGATGGCGCAGTGGATATGACACATGCCTTTGGTGTGGGAGACCTGGGTTTGATTCCCACTGCGATACATCAACCAATGTGTCCCTGAGCAAGACACTTAACCCCTAGTTGCTCCAGAGGCGTGCGGCCTCTGACATATAGCACATATAGCAATTGTAAGTCACTTTGGATAAAAGCGTCAGCTAAATGACATGTAATGTAATGTAATGTAATGTAATGTAATGTAATGTAATGTAATGTAATGAGCTGTTTTTTTTCAATTTTCCTAAAAGGATGCTAGATGATCATCAACCAAATGATAATTTAATGAACAGGGTTATTTGTTGTAAAGATAGAAATCAAACTATTTGTTGACATAAAAATAGATAGAATTGTAACATATATATATATATATATATATAAATGTATTTAATACCGTTTGCTTATTATGAAAAGCATGATAACTAATTGATTATCTAACACACCTCCCAGCTGACGGAGGAGAGGCGGGCAATTATATCGGTAGACCCCACCGCTGGTTGTTGGGCTGACATTGGAAGATTTTAACATGTTGCCCAACCCTCCCCAGGGTTTCCCCAGAGAGCATTAAAGCATGGCGGATTTAGCAAGCTAGCTAGCTAACTATCCAACCACTATTGTTTCTGCTGCGTGCCTATCTGCAGTGACATAACCGTGATGTCCACTCCAAATTGGTCTATAACTCAGTAGGAAAGACAAGGCATGATGGGTAGTCGAGAAAAGAGAGAAAGGGGGTAAGAGAAGGCTTGGAACAAACTAGCATGAGGCTGACTTGAACAGTTAACCTCTATAGGCTACATCCCATTTTGCCCTCTTTTCTCACCCGCTCTAGAAAGCTCTTGTTTTGCTTGTTCATTTCTTGTTCATTAACAAACAGGGGTCTTCACTCAGAGCAACACTCAATGCCCTCCATTCATCTGCAAATTAGAGAAGGGGGCCCAAACACTTTTAGCTCTTCTGTTCAGAAGGACAACAAAGGTTTAACGTGGTTATTTGTTTACTGTCATGCAATATTTGATTCTTCTTCTGTGCCTGGTGTGTTTGTTCCAGCATGAGATGCAGGGGCCCGGAATAAAGACGATGCTACTATAAACAGAGAAGGGAAAAGAGGGGAGGTACAGTCATGAATTTAGTGAAGAGAGGCAGAATAGAAAGAGAGCAGAGGAATAGATGAGTTGCAGGTGAAATAATAAAGAACTTGAAGCAGTAATTATGTACCAAGACAGTTTTAGTCAGAGAGCGAGACAGAGTGAGGTGAAATATTGCTGTTTAAAGTGGAAAAGAGAAGTTTAACTGTTACAAAGAGGAGCAGACGCTGTAGGTCTACCCTGGGGCTGTCACTTTTAATTAAAGATTTCAGTTCAGCTCAACACAAAGATTTGTAGTTCTTGACAATATATTTTGTTCAGTTTTTTAAGTTAATTTATCGCTGTTCAAACTTAAGTCCAGAACAAAACTCCATGTACACACACTGTTGGAACCACTGTGACGTAGCGCTAACACAACTATAACTTCCAGGTGAACACATGGCAGTCGATTTGCATTGCTGGGATGTGTGAAATCGGCAAACATGTTTGTTTCTGTTGTAATTTTCAGCCGTATGTAACGTTTAAAGATATCTAGTTAAACATGGAGGTCCGACCTATCTGTCGCCTCTGATGTGCTTATTTTCTGTACTGTGCTGATTCTTTGATAAACCAAATCTAACAGCAACATGTCACCGCCGGTCGGACTGACTGCTAGTTTGGGTGGTGTCCTTTTCTTTAGTCTGTGCTCTGCCCAACTGGTATATTAGGTCTCCAACCTAACATTAATGAAGGTGTTGACATTTAAAAGCATCAAACCATCCATTGTAGATGACGATTAGCGCTGTTAAATTGTACGCACGGGACGCAGGAGTTTTCTACCCGGAAGATATTGTCCACAAACGTTTTGATTTAATCTAAACCAACAATATCCAATAATTCAGTTTAGTACAGAGGAAGAAAAAGAAAACTCTGACAAAAATATCAGGAGGACAGGAGGACAGAGTGGGTCAGGCCGACTGAAAGAGGCCAGCAGGAGCACCAGGTGCAATTTCAGATCAGCTGCGATATCAGTGACCAGTAGGAACTACTCTGTTACATCTGAACCACACACGCACGCACACACACACACACACACACACACACACACACACACACACACACACACAGTTCTGTACATTGTATGTACTGGATTTTTGTACTTTATGTCTTTGTGTTCTTGTCTTTTCGTTCATTTGCATGCTATTTGTTGTATGTGTTTATCTTGCACCCCTGACTGCAGATCAAGTTTCCCATCTGGGATAATAAAGTGACTGAACTCTGTTCACACACACACACACACACACACACACACACACACACACACACAAAAACAAATACACGTGCCCTGCTCCACAAACACACACTTGAACATACTGTCCCCTGCAGTTCACTAATCACTATGGCAACCGACTAGGTCCACATTTTCCTCTCGACTGTCTCACCTCATTTAGAATAACAATAATTTCACAGCATTATCTCACTGTGTGTCTCTCCGTCACACATACCCTCTTATATCACAGCATTTCTCTGCTGCTGGTCTTTATCCTGTGTTGCAGTGTTTTGCTCCGTGTGTGTCATCTAAAGCAAAGTGGAGCTATTCATAGAGGCAATCAATGCCAACCAGCGGGAAGAGTGACAAAACAAAGCTTAATGATGTGTGAGGCTGCTTCTGATAGCATGTATAAATAAACCGTACACTGCTGCTCACCAGTGAGTCTGTTCCAAACAATTAAAGGGTGAGCCGTTTAAAAAGCGGATGGCCCTCCCTGTCCGTTGACCGTTTCCTGTCAAATGCTTCCTGAGGGAGGAGAAAATCCTATTTTATCCAAAGTAGAGCTGCAAAGATGAATCGATTAAGTTGTCAACTATTTAATTAATCAGCAGCTATTTTGATAATCGATTAATCGGTTTTAGTTATTTTGTATGAAAAAAAGTGAAAAACGTCTCTGATTCCAGCTTGTTAAATGTGAATATGTTCTTGTTTCTTCTCTCCTCTGTGTAAACTCAATATCTTTGAGTTATGGACAAAACAAGATTGAGGGTGACATCTTGGGCTTTGAGAAACAATCAATATTCATTTTATACCATTTTCTGACATTTTATAGACTCAACAACTAATTGATTAAAGATGCAGTAGGTAAGACTTATAAAACTGTCTTTCTGTCATATTTGCTGAAACTGACCCGATGTTCCAGTAGAACTACATGAAGCAGGTCATTTAAAAAAAGAATCTGGCTCCTCTGGCACCACCTCCAGCCTGTAGTGCGATTTGCAAAAATCCACCTCTCCCTGTTCATTTACACCAATCAGGGCCAGGGGGGTGTCTAACTGCGTGTCAATCACTGCTCATGCACACACATTCATTCTCCCTTGTGGGGGGAGGGGCTTAGGAGACCGTTTTGGGCTTTAGCAGAAAGGAGGGACTGAGAAGTTGTTGATGTTCGAATTTTTGGGCTAATTCCTGGATCTTCGCAATCCTACCTACAGCACCTTTAATCGAGGAAATAACCGACAGATTAATCGACAATGAAAATAATTAGTTACGGTGCTAATTTAAAGTGTAAAAGAAAAGAAGTGAACAGGTTAATGTGTATGCATTGATAAAATCAATATTGATTACAGAGTATCAGAGCAAAAAATGTTATCTCAGACTGAGACCTGTTGTATTTATCTTCTTTGCCACTGGGGGCATAACTAAGAAATTTCTTTCATTATCAATTTATTGTTTGGTCTATATAATGTCAACAAATAAGTTAACAAGAGCCATAGTGACATCTTGTTCCCGTTTTGTGTTATCTGGTCAACAGCCTCAAACAAACTAAAAAATATTCAATTTACTCATATATAAATCATACATCATGAACATAAAATACTACAAAATAACAAAAAATATTCAAATTTCAGAAGCTGGAACCAGTTTATTTTTGGTCATTTTTGCTTAAACTCCTTAAACATTTAAGTGATTATCAAAAAAAGTGCAGATGAATTTCAAGCGAATCCCCTCACTTTGCCAGACCTTCCTCCACAGCGCTGCGGAGGAGGGTCTGGCTAGTCCACCCAGCATTCCGGGATGGGAGAAAAACGTGCTCTGGTTTATTGGCATTTTTTTAAACCAATCACAATCGTCATGGGTGGGGCTAAGCTCCGCACAGAACTGCTGCAAAATAGCCTCAGGAAAGAACTTGTTTTGGTGGAACATGTGTACGTTCAAAAGTTATTTTAGTTGTGCAGCAGAAAACTCAGATTGGACAGATAGTCTAGCTAGCTGTCTGGATTTACCCTGCAGAGATCTGAGGAGCAGTTAACCATAGTCCTCAGAAATCCACCGGAGTTTAAAATTCCAACACAAAGAAAGCGGAAGGAAACAGACATCGGCAAAAAGACATGCATCCGGCGGAATTTCCTGCGGCACCGGAACAATCCTGGAAGTGGAACATCATGGATATAGACTAAGAAGGAAATAACAGTATCTGAGAAGCTAGGCTAGACTTTATAATAGCATGTCTGTTGCACGCATGTTGTGTAGAGTTTTAAACACATAATCCTTTTGTTCATCAACCCTGACGATACGATGAATAGTGATTATCAAAATAGGTGCAGATTCATTTTTAGACAATCAAAAATTGAGAATAATTGTTATTATTGTGAAAATATTGGTTTCCTCGAGTTCATGTTAATTTTCTAGCAACCCAATTACAGCTCATGGTCTTTTTTTTCAGTGCCATCTCATCAAGAAGTCTATAATTTAGTAAATTCAACAAACTACAAGCACTTAATGAGCTAGGCAAACATACAGGTTGTGATGTATTTGAACAAAGCAACAACAATAAAGTTTTGATCCCAACTAATTTGTTCTTTTTGGGGACTTTTCTCCTCCTTAGATTTTGTTGGCTGCAAGCTGAGAAAGTGCTGTGCAGCATGAGAGAATTGATTTGGTTCAATGCCCTCAGAGTGCACAAACAATTAAACAAATACAGTGGGGAAATAATGGCTGTATGTCCTCCCAGTGGGCGCTGTAGCCTGATAGGAATGGTGGCCTAATGAGGCAGCCACAGTCCAGTAAATGTGCAGGAGATGAGAAGGGCTGATGCACAGCGTTTCCTCTGGTTTGTGTCTGAGGAAGAAGAGTTTTAAACCTAGTGCAGGTAGACATTTTTGCCATTTTTCTCTCATCTGTCTGTATCTTTCTGCAGGAAAAGGCAAAGTGAAGTATTTGGTTGCTTCCCAAGTCTCTTATTTTATATTACTTAGTTCTGGCCCTCCTTCTTAAAGGCCGTCTCAAAGCTCTTCTTCCTGCCCTGAGGAGCAAGAATGGAGGATGCAGGAGGGATCTCTGAGGAGCTATGAGCGAGGATAAACGAGAGCAGCCTTCCCGGAAGCCGTGCAGTTGAAAGCCGTTGCTAACTCCATCCATCCGGCTTACAAATTCACGTGACGCTTCAGAGGAAAGGATGTCTCATCCCTCTAAAAACACATTTCATTGTTTCCTATCTCCTCGCATGATTTCCTCGCGTCTCTCCCAGGCTTCCTCGGTGGGACAGACTAAGACGCGAGAAAGAGAAGCAAGGGAAGGAAACATGGATGCAGTTTGACAACCGGAGACCTACCCATTGTTTCTGTGTCGTGTGTCTGCAATGATCACTTCCCATGATGTGTGTGTGCCACATCCTAATACGATGTAGTTTCACTAAACCACAGTTAGACACAACACCTCATACATTCTTTTGCCCCAAGCAGGATAATGTGCCGACCACAACAACCACCGACCCTCACACACACACACACACAGTGAGCAGTCATAGTCCCCGGGTTGGCAAAGTAAATGAGGTGGAAATGTATGAAGCCTAAAACATCCCCAGGGAGACATTATGTGAAAGAGACACCATTTCACTAAGGAGAGAAGCCACAGATACGAGGAGGAGAAACAAAGCTGAAAGGCAAACAGAGGCTACTTATGTTCAGGGAGAGCTGAGGATTTTCCATAAGCAAACATTTAAGGCTGACATGCACCACAAAAACCGCAACCCAACTCTCATTGACTCATTTGGACAGAAACAAAAACATGCTTTCTGCTTTTGCCCTGAGAAGCTCAGACTGTCGCCAACAAAATACATGTATGTACTATACCTGGATTAGATTTTTTCCAATCCAGGAAGAATTACATTTCTATACCACTGGTAGAGGTCAGGCTACTAAAACACTAAAATGTTCGGTAAAGGTAGATTGTGGTTTTAGTGGTTGCATTTTTCTGCTTTGACTTTTCAATAATCAACCAAGACCATGATCTTTCCCAGCCCTGCAACCCTGCAAATTGCGTTCATAGTGGACAATTATGCACCTCACAATATACTAACGTTCATTGCCAACGCTGGAAATAGGATGCCCCATGTAGCAAGGTGGAAAATATGTATGTATGGAGGTTGGAGTGGTGGATGGGCGAGACTGTCGTCCCCTGAAAAACACTCTTATAGGTTGTTTGTTTATGTAGCAATTACGACTCATATTAAGGTTTATAGTGGTGGCACCCTCTAGTGGTCTCCTGCAATTATTACAGGAGCAATGTACGAAGTAATGTGATGGAGTATAGGAGCACCAAATTCTGCGTAAGGAGGCAGGTTGGGCTGTTGGATGGTCAAACAAACACAAGACTTTCACCCAGTGGACCAGGGTTTGTGGCTTGAGCCCCCCTAAAAAGGGTCTAAAATCGCCCATGGTCGCCACAGACACCCAGTTCATAATACTGCAAATGCAAGGGCTTTCATCAGTGGACCACAGGATCAATCACCATTGTGTTATCTCATTCAGTGCTAGATAGACATTTATTTAAATAAAAATCTTCCAGATAATTACTTTAAACATATACCTTAAAGACAGTAAAATGAACAATAAAAGGTATTGTTTCTTTCAAAATGTGTATTTAGAAACATTTACAGTCTCATTAGAATCTATGAAACAATAAGCACTCCTGGACCTCAGACAGAATTTCAATGCTCAAGCCCGCAGTCATCTGCGGATGTATTTCTCTGCTTCCTCTGACAGTAATAAGATTATGTATTCCCGCCAGCTTTGTGAACAACATGCTAACTGTCTAACCCCTGAACCCAGTTTCCAAGGTGCACCTTTTTCACTGTCACTCATCTCCATGGAGCCTACAGGGGCAGCTGTACCTGCCAAAGCCCCATCAACCCCCCCTGCTGCCCGACAGCCGGCACCTTTCACCCCCCCAAGCAACACCTTCCACCACCTGCTGGCACACAGCAGCTACAGCCAAGCTATTTAGGACACACAGAGCTGGGAAAAGGAAAAGAGGGGAGTGTGTGTGTGTGTGTGTGTGTGTGTGTGTGTGTGTGTGTGTGTGTGTGTGTGTGTGTGTGTGTGTGTGTGTGTTACACTTGTGCATTTTAATGCCACACTGGGAAAATAATTACATTTATCCACAAATACACATAATAAGTGTGTCCCAAATGTCTTTCATAGCAATAACATGTTGTTGGAGCGCGATGACATGGAGTAAAGCCCTCAGAGAACGTATCCATGGCAACACTTAGTGTCAAGCATGCTCAGATTCACTCAGCTCGACACGAGCATCTTTCCAACACAAGGCGGTTTCTCGAGTCCAGTGGCATTTCAGACCTTCTAAGCAGCTGTTTATGCACCTCCTTAGCAAGCTATCCGTTGTGAGCTCCTGTTCACACTCGTATTATTAACAGACAGAGGCTACGTCTACACTACTGCCTTGTCATTTTTAGGCAGCGTTTAGGCAGGTGAGTTTTAGCTCCAGTAATAGAACTAATCTAAAGATTCCGTGTGCCGAGATGTAAAACAAACAGACTCAACTTATCGTTTATCCCAACCTCTATCAAGCTGCTGAACTTCCAATAGTAAATCTTAGCACAACAGAGCAAAGTGCAATAAATACACCGCCAATTTTTGCACTTTGCACTTTAATTATTAGTCACTTTTTTAAGATGTCATATTGTCTGTATAGTCAAATGTGTCCTTCCTTCATGTAAGATGCTTTGTTGATCTTCTGTTGTTTTTATGTTTTTAAGTTGATTTTAGAATTTCTTTTTCTGCAACATGTTTGTGTTGTGAAGCAACAGATTGAAGCACTGTTCCCAAGACAAATTTCCCCTCGGGGACAATAAAGTGTTTTCTATCTAAAATAGGGGGAAAGGAAAGACAGACAAACAGATACAAAAGAAAAGACAGATAAACAATCGGTGTAGGAAAGAATAGAGAGATGAGGAGAATGAAAACAAGCAGCCTGTCCTGTTGGGTCGCCATGGTGAGCATCACGACAGCTTGCGAGTTCCCGCTGTAACTCCTTTGAGGAGGAACACGCCTCTTCTCTGACAGCACGTTTAGTTTGCTCCTGCACACTCAGCACCGGCTGATGTCTTATTCTTGTGTTAGTATGTCACCTCCTGTTTGTGTACCGGGTTTACAGTGAGGAGCATCAGATCTGCTGCTCTGTGTGTGTGTGTGTGTGTGTGTGTGTGTGTGTGTGTGTGTGTGTGTGTGTGTGTGTGTGTGTGTGTGTGTGTGTGTGTGTGTGTTAGCTGCCATCATGTCTGCAGTGTGGAAATCCAGGCAGGCAGGCAGGCAGGTCAGCAGGCAGATGGCCAAACAAACAGGCAGACAATCGGTGATGGAGATTGGATTAACATGAGGATCTAATTGCATTTGAGAAAGCAGAGAAAGAACACAAGGACAAATTAAAAGGGCCATCCAAACGATGGCTCAGTTACATAGCAACATGGGCACAAACAAGAGAAGTTCACGACAAATTTCCTCTAAAAGGTTCTTACCGTAAATGAGCCTCAAAAAGATATGGAAACTAATTCTGTATGTGTGAAGCCATTTCAGGTCTTCTGCAAGGAAAACCACACATCCACAATAAGGGATAAAATGGTTAACTTAACTGTTTTTAAAAAAAAAAAAGGTTTAAATAATTGTTTCTCAAGAAAATGTGCAGAAAATCTCATAAGGCCTCGGGGCTGAGACTGCTTCCCAAGCCAAAAATACACATCCATCCATGAAAAATTCACTTTTTCACTAAGATATTTTATAAAGTATTATTATTAGATGAACTCCATTACACACATGTTAGATACTTAATGACAGAGAGGAACACCTCAACTAACAGATGGTCTACACATTTTCCAAAGTTGAAATTAAAGTTGAAAATTTGGGAAGCAATTGTAATATTATATTTAAACTATTATTCAACCTTGTACAATTTCTGTCCCTCTCACCTGTTTTTTTTTGCTGCCACACAGATATTTAGGGGATGTTTTTCACTGAATCATTGTTCTGTCATTTTAAAAAGAGTTTTTTGTCATCTATCCTTATCTTTCATTTTTCTAGCCAGCCTACAATATCCCTGAGTGTCTTGTTGTCAGGGGTACACAGATGTTTTGCATTGGAGCTAATTACTGCCATGCCTAAATATAGAGCTAATAGTTCTTTCAGTCAGATTTAGCTCTGTGTGTCTGGAGAAAGTCAGTGACAGAAAGTTTGTATGTTATTGTTTTTTTGTTTTTTTTGAAAGAGTTTGAATAAAATCCTTAGTGTGTGGAGGCTCTTCTACTTCTTGTTGTGGATTTCAATATATAGTACAAAATCACATCCTGTGCAACAGACTTTATTTGCATTTGTTTTAAGAAAAAGGTTCACAAATGTACCTAATCAATGCTGCTCGGTGCACAGAGCAAAAAAGAGCATCGCTGTCAGACTAGTCTCGCATTGCCACAGCACTGCGGAGTAAGGTCTGTCTCCTCCACACATACATTCAGGGATAGCTGCAAAAAAATTGCTCAGGGTTGTTTGCGTTTCTTTAAACTAATCACAATTGACTGTGGCTGCTCTTATTTCCAGTCGCAGAGACGATGGCTCTGCAAAATAGTCAAAGGAAGGAACTTGTTTTGGTGGTACATTTGCTTCCCGCAAAAGAAAACACTGCACAACCTATTGAAGGGCTCATATTATCCTTTTGGCTTTTTCCTTTTCCTTTATTGTGTCATATATCTTTTTTGTGCATGTTGTAGGTTTACAAAGTGAAAAAGCCCAAAGTCCACCCCAAAGGGACTTACCATCTCCAACAGAAAACACTGTTCACAAACTGCTCCAAACAGCTCTATTGTAGTCCAGCCTTTACTTCAGAGACAAACGTGGTCACTTTATACACGTTATGTATGCTCGCCTAGCTGCTAGCGTGGCACGCCCTCAAACTCTGCTTCTGACTGGCTAGTAGTCCTTACCTATCTACTGCACATGTGCGACTCCCAACAAAAATATGATTTAGACAACGGCAACACACGGACACACGACACATGATTATCCTGGAAATGAACTGCCGTTGATCCAGACTACTATCCAACAGTAAAGTCCCACTCAGCAAAAAAGAGGCTCAAGAGCCCTCTGCCTCTTTAACTGTTTATTTCACAACAGGAGTTTTAACATCACATAATCATCAATGTGCAGACATACCTGCATTATACCATTATACCTTCCATATGTTTACTGTCCTTCCTTCCATGTGTCTGTGGAGTTGAACCTTATGTGTTTTATTTCCTGCCTTGCTTTTCTCTCCTGTAAAGCTGCTGATTCTGCGTTTCTGTGATGCCTTGGAAATGATGCTGTGGTTTCTCTCTCTGCCTCCTGCAGTGGAGCACAGGATGGAGACGGGAGGCGGGAGACGGGAGACGGGGGGGGGGGGCAGCGGGAGTAGATTGTGGGGCTTTGCTTTTGAGGAATGAGCCCTCTCACTCTCTCTCTCCCTAGAGCAACTGGGGTGGAATAATCACATAGCATGTGCAAAAAATTGAATTCCACTCATTGTGAAAGGATAGAGAGAGTGATAAAGAGACCTTATGTTCATGTCTATATGAGTGTTGCCTCCTCCTCTCTGATCAGCAAACCAAACCAGTCGCCTTCAGTCACATCTGCTCATCGACTGCAGAAGCTAACGCTGACACCTTGTGGTCACCTGCTGAAAATACATACAGGATCCTGCGCTGTTAAAGTGCCCATATTATGAAAAAAATACTTTTTCTGGGATTTGGGGTGTTATTTTGTGTCTCTGGTGCTTCCATACACATTAAAACTTGGAAAAAAAACATCCATGCTGTTTAGAGTGAGATACGGTTTCTGAATGTGTCCTGCCTTCAGTCTCCAGGTGAGCTGGTCAAAATCTGCAGGGCTATCTACGTCACTAGCCGAAACGAGGGGGCTAAACCATGCTAGTGGTTAGCCCCCTCGTTCTCAATGGCAAAACACTGCTACAACACACACAAGTTCACCATAATCTACAAAAGAACTACTTACATGTCCCTGTTCTGCAGGTGTTCCACGCAAAGTTGGAAGTGCGCCCTCATTTAGAAGAAGTCTCCCGGCTAATCCTGCCTTGGACTGACCGAAGTTAGAGAAACAGCTAGCTAATGTTGTCCTTACCTAGCTACTGCGCATGTGCGAATCCCAACAAAGATGGTACAGAAGTAGGACGTCTCACTTTGTGGCTAAAAGAGACCTGAACACACAGGGTGAAAAGAGGAGCTGCAGCAATGTGCAGTACAACAAAAATATGGTGTTCTTTTGAAAATTAAACCACGCAAACCTATTCTGGTACAACCTCTAAATACAATTATGAACCTGAAAATGAGCATTATGAGCACTTTAAGATAAAGGGGAGCTTTACTGATTTTACACATCAAAAACTGTTTCCAGGTCTTGAAGGCTTACTGTATATGTAGGAAAAAATAGTATAAAGCCTTTAGTGTGTCCAGAGGGAGCTGTGTGAATTATTCTTTGTCTTTTCAGATGTTGCTGGAGCTGATTCACCATCATCCATGAATAGTCTTTGTTTTTGTCCTGCTGTGAGCAGCTCCTCCATTTTCCATTTTATGCATTGCATTTTGGGTCTCAACAGCACATTTATTAGTCTACTGACGTTACAGTATGTGTTATAATAAAGCACATCTTTACGATCTACCCACATGCACATATTCTTTGTACTTTATACTTCATACTGTGAACATTTGCACAAAACTGTACAGATTTTCCAAAAACAGATGTTATTTAATGTATTTCTGATATTTTTTATTTTCAATTTTATTTTTTTATTTTATATTATGTCTCTTGATTTTTGCATTGTGTTTATCATTATGCACCAAAACAGACATTCTGTAGTTGATTAAATGGATTTATTCAACATGAAAGGGCTCCAGGTCTTCAGTACTGCAGCATCGTCTGAAGGATGCAAAAAAAAAGAAGTGAGAAATACTGACAAGACACATACAACTACAGCATAGTATTGAACACTTTTTATGTTGTTTTGTCTTTAATTTGTCACCCATCTGTACTAAAGGAAACTCACGTCACTGATCCACTTGGTGAAGGAAGAGGTGCGAGTGAACACTGTGGGCTTCATTGGGGTGTTGCATCCTAGAGAGGAGACAAAGCTGGTCACCCCCTGCACGTACCACCTGCCATCCACACCCTTGCAGTTTAGAGGGCCTCCTGAATCCCCCTGCAGAGACAGACAGACGACAAGTGAAGGCAACAGACGGATACAGGGTGAACCTGCAGTTATTAAAATGTGGGGCCCTATCTTGCACCCGGAACAGCGCAGCGCAAAGCCCGACGCAAGTGTCTTTGCTAGTTTAAGACCGACGCAGTTGTCAATTTCCTGTCCAGTGCCCACGTCGTTTAAATAGCGAATGCACCTGGGCCAATCTGGCCGCCCATGGGTGTGCTGGTCTTACAGGGAGGTGTGTTCAGGTGAATTCTTGGCGTATTGCTATCTTGAGGCAGCGGGAAGTGATCGCGCCATTGACCAACAAAAACCTGGTCTAAAGTCAATAACGCAGCATTTGATTATTTTAACAGCGCATTAGTAAAATGCGCCTAGGCTCGTGCACAGCACGCGCACACTATGCTTGTTACACACACAGGGACGCGCAGCAGCACACAAAAAATTAAATAAATAAAATATTACAATGTGGAATTGTATTATAATATGATCTGCTAGCGCGCTTTCACGTCACACAAGAGCAGATCAGTTTCTTCTCCTGAAAATCTCTCCTTCCTGCTCAGCAAATCCTCCTTCATAACAGCAATGCTCCAAGGTCCAAACGCACCTGGCTTTTAAAGGGAATGGGAGATGACCCTCTGATTGGTTTATTGCATGTTACGCCCAAAACACACCTATGATTAATGAAGACACTAAGTACAACCCTTTTGAACCATGCGCCCAGCACAGGGACCCTTTTTCCCCCCGTTAAACTAGCAAAAATGGATTCGTACACGCTCTAAACGCACCTGCACCCGGCGCTTCACGCCGTGTGCTTAGATCGTTACAATAGGGCCCGTAGTCTGGATCAACAACAGGTCATTTACGGGATAATCACCATGTCCCTCGCCTTGCAAAACTCGTTGGTATCAGGAAACAAGAACAAACTTTGAGATAGGAAGCTGAGAATGGCAAGTTTTGAAGAAAATTTTGATCGTGCAACAAGGCAAACCTGCTTGGTTCTTTGGTGGAATAATTGTAAAGATTTACAAGGAATATGTTTACAGCATTTTCTCTCTAACTGGGATGTTTTGGGGCAGATTGTGGCAGGATTTCTGTGGACAAAGTACACATGGCGATACGCTGGTAAGAGCAAATAAGGTTTAACCATGTATCCAGCTAATTTAAATAGCTCAGGTTATTGTATTATGTGAACAGTTAACTTAATTTAATGTTATATGTGGCATTTTCTTTTATCAGGGTGTAAATGTTCCACCAAAACAAGTTCCTTCCCGAGACTATTTTGCAAAGCCACCGTTGCTGTGTCCAGAGCTCAGCGCCGGCCAAGACGATTGTGATTGGTTTAAAGAAATGCAAACAACCCAGAGAGTTTTTTTCTCCTATCCCAGAATGTATCTGTGGTGTAGCCAGACCTTACTCCGCAGCGCTGTGGAGGAAGGTCTGGCAATGCGAGACTATTAACATGTTGTGATGAAGGGAGCGGTGCATACATGGCAGCCAGAGCGGGTGTCACCGCCACCGCAGATCATTGTGGGTTTCACGCTGCTGCCCCACCAGCCGCTGCTGCTGCAGACGCTGTGGCCGACCACAGGAAGGAGAGCCTGCTGGAGCTTAGAGGCGATAGGACCACCACCTGCAAGAAGGGCAAACTAATTAACCAACCAATATTCAAACACAAATACAAATGAATAGAAACATATTCATTTTACAGCCCTTGACTTTTCCATAGTTCTGCAGTTAAAGTAACTTTGTGATGCTAAGATGACAGGGGAGTCAACAAAAAAACAAAACGGTCCTCCAGACGTCATCAGGACTTTAATTGTTCTCATTATTGTAACATTGTTCTAAATGTGTCTGTTGAAGGAGAATTTCTGTCACTGCTTGGGGACAGACATTACATCTATCTATCTATCTATCTATCTATCTATCTGCTATTCCTTTAAAGGTCCCATATTGTGAAAAGTAAGATGTCCATGTCGTTTTTATTATAAAGCAGGTTTATGGTGCTATATAAGTACTGTTAAAGTACCAAATGCCTAAACCCACAGAGAAATGCACACAGCCTGTATTCAGAAACTGTGCCTTTAAACAAGCGGTCTTCTGTACGGTTGTGATGTCACTGCAATACTATATATAGTAGAAAATAGGTAGAAAATGCCGCTACAGTGCTGTTACAGTCATTCCCTGGTTGCAATGACAGTGCAGAGACTCTCAGAGGACAGTTGAAGACGACGTGGAAACGCTGACCAATCAGAGCAGACTGGGCTTTTTCAGGATGTGGGCATAAAGAGACAGGCGCTAAAACGGAGCGTTTCATGCAGAGGGTGAATACAGGAATATTGAATGAGAATAATACAGAATGAGACAATTTTTTTTTTTTAAGAGATTTAAGCATGTAAACATCTTCTAATAGAAACCCCAAAGTACGAGTAAATGAAAATGAGATAATTCCTCTTATAATAAATATGATCAATTTATTCAATACAAGAATCCAAGAAGTAAGATATAAAAGCCTGGAAAGTAAAAGATTTATTGTAATATTTCTAATGACAGCTGCTTTGGGGATGAATATGTTTTATTTGAATGTAGGAATACTGTGGGAAATAAAAAGAAAGTATGATTTAATTTTAATTTTGTTAGAATTTTTCTGGTCAATATAATTACTATTAGATAAGATAAAGGTCTTATGAAAACTAGCTGCGTTTAAAAAAAATCCCCTACCATAAAGTGATTAATGTTGCACTTAATAATAATAATTTATACTTTATTGATCCCCAGGGGGGAAATTACAATTTATTTCACTGTTGTTAGAACACACAGGCCTGATATACACCCATATGCTCAGGAGCTATACATGCACAAATGGAGAGATGTCAGAGGGACTTGCTGGAGCAGGGTTCTGTGCTTTGCTCAAGAGCACCTTGGCAATGCCCAGGAGGTGACTGGCACCTCTCGCGCTACCAGTCCACACTCCATACTTTGATCCATACGGGGACTTGAACGGGCGACCCTCCGGACGAAACTCCCTACGGACTGAGCTACTGCCACCCCACTTCATTCCTGCTGCACCATACTATGTTAACATGGGCTTAAATCTGAGCTTGAATCTGTATAAGATATATGATATAAATAAGACTATAGTAAAACACGGTACAGTCACATAGGGATGATTATAGATCAAATTCAGTGTGTTGGGACATCACAAACACTCACTGTAGAGTCTTCCCCAGCCGGTGATGTAGCAGGGGTCGTTGTGAGGAGCGATCTCTCCACTCGGTGGCACACAGGACGGCTGCACCTTGTCGTTCACAACGGCAGGGGACGCCAGTTTGATCATCGCGATGTCATTACTGAACAAGAAAATCATGTTGAAACAGAGAGACATCTCATGGAAAGAAAGAACTGTTAAATGTCATAATAAATATAATCACAAACTTGGAACACCTTTTTCCCCCCAAACACAATTTAGATTATTTCTTTGAGAGGAGAGGGAAATGCATTACATAAACTGCTTAATAAGTTATTACTCTGGATCAACGGAAGACAGTCGGCATGTGACCTTCTGCTCTCTGTTCTCTCTGTTCGCTTCGGGAAACAACAACAATTTCGAGATTGCAAGCTACATGCTAAAAAAGGCAAATTTTAAAGAAGATTTTGATGGGGCAATAAGGCAGGCCTGCTTGGTTCTTTTGGGGAATGATTGTAAAGATGTACAAAGAATATGTACACGTCATTTACTCTCTAACTGGGACGTTTTGGGACTGATTGGTGGCATTTCTGTGGACAAAGTACACACGGCGATACACTCAGCAAATTACGTTTCACCATGTATCCAGCTAATTATATTAGTATTGTATGAACAGTTAACTTCATTTAATATTGCATGTGGCATTTTCTTTTACAGGGTGCAAATGTTCCACCAAGACAAGTTCCTTTCCGAGACTATTTTGCAGAGCCGCCGTCGCTGCATCCAGAGCTTAGCACCGCCCAAGACGATTGTGATTGGTTTAAAGAAAACCCAGAGTTTTTTTCTCCTACCCCAGAATGTATTTATGGTGTAGCCAGACCTTACTCCACAACACTGTGGAGATAAGTCCAGCAATGTGAGACTAATAAGTTACATTACTTGTGGTCAAACTTAATCTACAGATAACCAAAACTTTTATAAGCCAAAATCTAAGATTCCATCTGCTGCCAGTGGCCAAAAAAATCAATCATTGCACTTTAAAATGTGTTAGTGAAATGTCACTGTCTTGGTGTAAAACATCTTTTTTTTCAATTTGGAACACAAGATGAAATCAGTTGTGTGGAAGAGTTACTGTATATACACGTACCCACAAGACAGGCAGTTACTATTCCATCTAGGGTGAACCACGATCGTCTGTACGCCTCTAATCTGCTCATAGCTCTCCTCTTTGGTGAGGTCGTAGTCGCCCAGCACCACGCGGTAGGTACGAGATCTAACACACGGATATGTAAAAACAAACAGACTTTAGATGAAATCATCCAACATCATGAGATGAAACAATTGAGAGTGAGAGTAAACTGTGACCCACCCGATGCAGTGACCGGCAGTCATGACCCAGTTGGGAGCGAGCAGAGTGCCTCCACAGGTGTGATGGTACGTGGAGCCGCTGAGATACTGCAGAGAGATCTGTGACGAGAGCAGCAGAGTCATGCAGCGCTATGGCATGTAGTAACCAGTGGTGGGAAGCAATGTAAACCGAGACCAAGTCATCATCAAGACCAGAGTGTATCGAGACCGAGACAAGACCAAGATTTTGAAAGGTTGAGACTGAGTCAAGACCAAGACCAAGGCAGGGCGAGACCGAGTCCAGACCAAAACCAGACCAGTGCGAGTCCCACACTGCATGACACGATAAAATGTGGAAAACCATACCACTTTGTGTTATCTTTTAGATGTTGTTTGCAAATAAACTCGATATGGTTTGGGGTAGCCAAATTCTATTACGACAATTTGGCTGACATTTGGCTCCCAGATAGCCAGAGCTTCTTCTCCTGTCTCATTCACTTTGTTGGGAGTGCATGTTAAAGGGGCAGGGAGAGGGGCTAAACAGTAACAAGATTTCAAATTAGAAATGCAACAAAATGTTGGCAGCAGCAGCAGTGACTGAAGCAGCGTCAGTTTAGCAGAACTCACAATTAAAATGATGTGAGACTGGCTGTGATTGGTGTGTGTCTGATAGGAATGATAATTCAATCAGCGGGTGTATGACTTCCTTGTCCTGCATGAACTAACACAAGCTTAATTAAACACATTTACTCAAATGCTGTACCCAAGAACAATTTTGAGATTCTTTACTTGAATGTTTGGCATTGCTGAAAAATAATGTATTACCATATATGGTAATACATTATTTTTAGCAGACCTCCTCATTTATCAGCAACAATCAGACATGAAGAGATAGCTACTTTAAGGGATATAATAGAGTAAAATGTGTAGCAGTTGGCATATCTTTATCACCCCATGGTGCATATATATATATATATATATATATATATATATATATATATATATATATATATATATATGTATATGTATATATGTATATATATATATATATATATATGTATATGTATATATATGTATATGTATATGTATATATATATATGTATATGTATATATATATATATATGTATATGTATATATATATATGTATATGTATATGTATATATATATATATGTATATGTATATGTATATATATATATATATATATATATATATATATATATATGTATGTGTGTATATATATATATATATATATATATATAGATAGATAGATAGATAGATAGATAGATAGATATTGGGGTCCAAAAACCAGTCAGTATCTGGTGTTATTGTTATGGCTGGGGTTAGGGTTAGAGTTAGGGTTACTCCATGAATAAAACACCTCTCCAAAGTGCCAGACGCCATCGAATTTGAGCATTTGCCCACTCAAGTCGGTTACGACGACGAACTGCAGTCAGGTCGAGAGAGAGAGCGAGAGAGAGAGAGAGAGAGAGAGAGCGAGGGATGAACCCTAACCCTAACCATAACACCAGATACTGACTGGTTTTCGGACCCCCCCCGGACCCTCCTAATACAGTAAAACTGCACATTTTAGAGTGGCCTTTTATTGTGGCCAGCCTAAGGCACACCTGTGTAATAATCATACTGTCTAATCAGCATCTTGATATGCCACACCTGTGAGGTGGATGGATTATCTCGGCAAAGGAGAAGTGCTCACTAACACAGATATAGACAGTTTTGTGAACAATATTTGAGAGAAATAGGCCTTTTGTGTACATGGAAAAAGATCTTTGAGTTCAGCTCATGAAAAATGGGGGCAAAAACAAAAGTTTTGCGTTTATGATTTTGTTCAGTGTATATATATATATATATATATATGTCATATCACCTAACCATGATCAGTATTAACTTACCTGCCAGGGCCAGCTGTAGGGTCGGGCATCTTCCCCGTTCACAACACGGCTCACAGAGGGCTGATAGGTGGGTGTGCCACACCCGTGAGCTGGGCCACAGAGAGAACTGGAGGTTAAAAGGGCTGACAGCTCAGCTCAGCTCTCACACTGAAAGCTGTAACACTGGCTTTAACCCCTTAAATTTGACCTCACCACTGGGTTGCTTTTCCTACGCAAACTTAAAAAAACTAATTGTTATTTGCAGCATCAAGTTGTATATTCAAAGTCTGAAAGATGTCTGGAATTATGAAATGTTTGCACAAGGCGAATCCCAGCTTTGGCAGTCCGGTGCGGTTTGTGAATATTATATTTTGGGCAGAGAGCAAACATCTGTAAGATCACAAAAACACACAGACGATACAACTCACTGCTGGATTAAAGTTGGAGAGGGCAGAGCTCACACGTGACATGGGGCTTATTTTGACTCAATCCCACACACACGGCATCCTGCCAAATACTCACTAGAGCAACACATGCCGATTAATCCGCCACTGAAAATAGTTCCAGACAAATGCACTATTTCCTCCTGTTTGAGTAGGAATTTGCTGAAGTGTACAGTAGCCAGCTGTTTTAGGAAACTACAGAGCTTTTTCTTATTCAAATTTCTTTTTGAATTTTAGTCTTTAGGAGGAACTGATGAGCTTGGGGCTGAGTGCCACAGACAGGGTAGGGACGTCAGAAAGTTTTGTATGTTGGTCTTTTCATTGGGATATGTTCATAATAAATAAGATACAAAATAACTCCAGATTAATCATTGAACTCTAACCCTGCTGGAGGTAGAGATGACCCTCTTTAAACCAGATGGATGAGACTCACCGTAGGCAGCGAACAGCAGGACAAGGGCCACTTTCATCATGATTCCTCAGAGTTGACTGTCCGAGTGTGTCGGCTTTTATACCCTCCAAATTGAACAGTAATCAGTAACACACACTCACACACACACACACACACACACACACACACACACACACACACTAGTCTTTGACCTGGGAATCTATGTTCCCTGCTGCATCTGTTTCACCTCCTTACATAACCCCTCCAGAGCCAAAAACAAATAAGCATGTGTGTACAGAAATATAACAAAATGTTTGACTCCAGAAGACTTTTGGGGGTAATTTATACCTAACAGTGATCAATAAACTAACACATTGATATAATTTAATGGAGTGTTTGGGGCTGGACCTGAAGAAAAGCTGAGTATTCTAAGTGTCTGACAACATTATGGAAAGGATCCCTACAGAGATAGACCTTTTTAAAACCTCTTTGAGACCTTTCTGTTTAACCAGAAACGGCTCTGAAGTCGCTTGTGTTAAACCCACCAGACTCCATTTAAAAAAACAATGCTTTTAGCGTGTATAGAGCCAACATATTTTCACATGTATATCGGTAAACTATCTGTTAATTTCAACCAGAACAACAAAGAGTTGTGAAGGTTGGAAAAGTGGAAAGATGACCCAAAATGTCTTTTCATAGTTTTATTTTATTTCTGTCGACTTTGAATGAAGTGTATTTTACGACGCTAAAATGACTGTTTATTTACATGCAGTCTGGTGGCTTTAGCGAACACATTTTCGTGGATGTTTCTATGTTTTGAAAAGAGGATCTTACTCTTTAACAGAAAGGTCAACCTCCTTAGAAATCCTTTCCATAATGTTGTCAGACACTTAGAATATTAATCTGAGCCTGTCAGCAGCAAAACGAGCACTTTTGTGAACATAAATACAAGCTGCACAATGGCCCTATTAACTTACATTGTAGCTTGTTTCGCCGCTGCTGACTGCAGTGATCTCGCTTAATACTGGACCAATGTCAAAGATTGTTGTTCCCATCAGTCACTTAGACACAAAAACATGGGAAAATAGGGTTGTAGGTCCAGGTTGAAAAAAGTGGGAGTTACCCTTTAAGTAAGGTTTTAAATGCAGGACTTACGCAAAACACATTTCAGCTAGCTGTATCGGTCTATTTTCAAGTATCCAATAAAGTGAAATCAAATCAAACCTCATTAATAATTCAAAGATCCTTTTTTGACTGTTTGTGTTGGACCTTTATTTTGTTATTTACCAAAAGTGTAACTCAATGGCTTAAACCTCGTATTTCACAAGTTATTATACAGTATTGAAGTATATTTTAGTCTTTGCAGGATCAAGAAATAACTTTTTTACTTATTTATTTTTGACAGTATTCATTTTGGGAGAAAAACATGTAAAACAAGCTTTGGTGTTTTTCTCCAAAGTCGGTGTCCTTGACACTTCTGTCAGGGAAATGTGTCCAGCAGGCGCAGGTGGAAAGAGCAAAGTCGTGCCAAGATCTCCTCCAGGGTGGCAGGAGGAGCCAAAACACACAGCCTGCGAGGGGAAAGAGACACACAAAACACAGCATTAACATTTACAGTAATTATGGGCACATTTTTGCTTAAAGCAGAAACGCACTCAGATCAGCCATGGCGATTAGGCCTACAACTCTGATCTTGTTAGTTATGAGTTAACTAGTGTTTAACAGGTGTCACAACTTAACTAAGCCACAAAAACTTCATTTAAAGGCTCAGAACAGTGATGTCTTCTTCATTTTCGGGTTGTTTTTCTTTTGCATTTGAATCAAGTCTTCTTAAAGTGTCTTTAAACAAACACACTCTGTCATTTGTCACGTTTATTGTGTTATCTGCATTTGTCTGCACAGAGCAGAGTCTCCACTTATAAGTAAGTTATAGGTAATAAGCTAATCTATCTAATAAAGCGGGACGCCTCTGTGTGTGTGTATGTATGTATGTATGTCTGTCCGTTTGAAATATCTCATGAACCGTTCATCCAATCTACTTCACACTTGGTTTTCTGGGTACCCAATGAACTTGGGGTTTGGATTTTGGAGCAATTTAGACAGCATTGGATATTTGATATTGAAAATAAAAATAAACGGCCTAACAATAAGCTGCTGGTGCAGCACGCAAAAAGACAAAACTAAAATGTTCTCTCTCTCGCTCTCTCTCTCTCTCTCTCTCTCTCTCTCTCTCTGCACGCACACACACAGTCCGTTTCTGCTGGTTTATTAACGCAGATTAGGATTGCGCGATATTGACAAAATGTGATATTGCGATATCGATATTAATTTAGATATTTTTAAACATATGTAAAATTACAAAAGTTATGGGAAAATGCATCAAAATAGATTCACAACAATATAGTGCACACTGAGACTTATGTACGGCTCCGTAGTGCGGCTGGACCACAGGTCGGTCGTGGATGAAAAATATTCAGTATTTCCGACTCCAAACTCTGCCTCATATAAACACTGTTTATAAAGTTGCGGGATAGCTAGCGGTGAGCAATAGATGCGGGATGGGATTACTTTTGGCCACTAAAGTTTCCTCTTCAATCTGTTATTTCGTCTTCTCCCTGAGCAACACTCATCTTCTTACTTTTGTGTTCTTTCTTTTGCTCCGCTCACTTCCTTCGCTCTCTCTTTAGGTCCTTTCTTTTCTTTCCCTTCTCTGATTCGTTCCGGGGTTTTTTTTGTCTCTATCTATTTTTTCGCTTACACTGTCACTGTCGAAATATGCACACACATCACGTGGTACGCTCCATAGGGTTTGTCATGTAGTGGACCCGTGCGCTGACGTGCACTAACGTGCAAATGGCACGGTAACTGGCCAATGAAATGATGATCATTACAGCGTTTTAAGCAGGCTCTAAATCAAACACAAACTAAGCCACACAGTCAACGGACGGGATGCAGCGCTCTACAAAATAAACAAAATATTGCATACTTATCGCGACACTTTCGATATAATATTGCGCATTGTGATATCGCGATAACGATATTGAGTCAATATATCATGCACCCCTAACGCAGATATGTGCTGATTAGCTCTCATAACGGGCTGGGTGGGTAGCACACCGCCATGAGTCCATGAGGCTACTGTCGGATTAGGTACTCCACATTTTCATTGTGATATTTTGTGATTAAATTCTGAATCTGCAACGCTCTCTGTCAAGTAAAGATGGTGGTACAATGTCTTCCTCTGATGTAGACGTAGCCTACACTGTAAGTCAGTAGTAGGCTATACAGTGGAGTTGCATATTAGGTGGTTCGGGGTCCTTCTGTAAGTAATTTTGGGGTACAATTTGGTTTTGGAGAAAGCTTCAACCAGCAATACCACAGGCCAAGCAATCAGCCCGTTCCAAACAGGCACATTTTCAACGGGCACTGTACTAGTAAAAAATAATTGGAAGGCGACAAAAACACACACAAAACAAAAAAGAGACACATGAAACACAGCAGTAACGCAGACGACGCAGCCCTGACGATTACAACTCTGATCTTGTGAGTGATGAGTTAAACTAGTGTTCAACAGGTGTCACAACTTAGCTAGTCCTTATGCAAGACTGGCTATCCAAACGTTTGGTTGGCAAAAATCCTGAATTAGATAATTATCATGATTTGACCTTTACTTGAACAGCAGCTCTGAATACAGACTGTAACCTTGATTCACCTCACAAGAAAATAAAAAATAAAATAGATGTCAAATTTGATTAAAAAAAGGATCAAATGCACCAAAGGCTCTTGAATCGGACTAAGACGCAAGAAAGGGAAGCAAATGGAGGAAACGTGGATGCAATTGAAGAACCTGGGACATACCCCAGAAGTGTCCTCTCATACCAAAAAATGCCCTCACTCTCTAAAATATTCTGATTTTCCCAAAATGTTCTCACGTTCTAAAATATCCTGATTTTGTCAAAACCTTTCGTGTTTTAATAATGCTATCACTTTCGAGAAATGTGTTCTATCACCAAAAGTGTCCTCACTCTTTAAGGTCTAAAACTCAAATAACACACACACACACACACACACACACACAGCAACAACACAACAGCTGTGTGTGTGTGTGACACACACAGCTGTTTTTCTTACCTGATGTGGTAGTTTGGATCTTCATGTCCATTCTCACAGCCAGCTCCCAAACATATACCTTCCTCCTCCAGTAACTTCTGGCAATAAAGCACATCTGCCTCCACGCCTAACATCTGGAATGGATAAAAGTGCCCTGTTCAAATCACTACTAAAATTAAAGCTTTGTCATGCATAATATGAGACTTTATGCACAACGTTACATTGCCTGTTTGACTTTTGTTCTAGTAACATTAGAAAATATTTAAGATGCAATCATTATGTTGTGGACCTTATAAATGATGCATATATTCACATTTTGCATGTTTCTCAACTGGTCCAGGAGGAAGTACTGGTCATATTTGCCTTTTACTTTTGGTTTACAAACATCATTGATGTAAACAAATCCAATACAGCATCAGCTCAATATTAATAATTTAAGTTAAAAGCATTACAGCCATAATCTGTGGTAAGACCTGAGGACTTAAGGTCCAGTGAAGAGGGTTTCTCACCTTGGCCTCCTCTATCATCTGAGGTGGTAAATGCAGACAGGGATAAAGAAAGACTCCCCCCATCCCTGGTTGGCAGTTCACCCCTGGTAAATCATTCAGGAACTCACAAGCACGCTGAGCATTCTGGGACAGAGTTGTCTGAGAGTGAAGAATCTCCTTTGATTGAGAAAAAAATCAAACACTGGTTGAAAGAGCACAAAAGCTACTGTAGCTTTAAAAAACCTCTGAAAGGTAAACTCCCATTATAATACTTTTTTTTTGATTTTCCCTATAGTTGTTTGTTATGTAATAGATTTATAAAGTACAAAAAAACACATGTCACTCCAAATGGAGCTTTCTCTCACACAGACAGCACTTTTCTCAACTGCCTGAAAACTATGGAATGCCGTTTCATTCAGTATTAAATAAATTAATAAATACATGAATACATAAATATGCCTTTGAAATACATCATGAAATAAATAAATGAGGCAATAAATACATAAATAATTAAATGTAAATATTCATATAAACATGAATCAATTAGTTAAATAAATATATTAAAAGGTTTTACATTTAATTATTTCACGGTACTTTTATTTCCTAATGCCACATTTATTGATTTCCCTCTATTTATTTCCAGTTCTTATATGCAAATCAGGGGGCGTGGCTATCTCTCACATTCAGAACAAAGCCATGGGCAACACGACCGGCAGCTCGTGGTGCTCTGTGCCCAGCCCACAGTCACCTATTCTGGAGTAACTGAGCCACCAACTAGCGCTGACCTGACGGAGCAACACGACGCCACACGCGGTAGATGGTGACAACAACGGCCGCCGCACGCCGGTGACAATAACACCGACAACAATGGCGACAACACTCGCCAACAACAACACCGACAACAACGGGACGCGCTACAACAAAGGGACGGCTGTGGTTAGGAAAAGAAAGACGGGGAAAGGTTGTGGTTAGGAGAAGAAGAATGCGGAAAGGAACTACCACACGCGGGACGCGATCCCCGTTCTCCGGGGTGAATTTTCGGCTTTTCAATACTAATCACTACCATAATCGTGCTGTTATCACGTAATATGCTTCCCATTGAAATACATTAGTTTAAAATTCGTGCTCACCAACACGATAAAACACAGAAAAAACGTGTCCCTGTACACAAATCAATAGATTAAATAATGTCGCCATTTCACGAACTGTCATGAGACTGGGCTGCAACATTAGCTGAGGCGTTGTTAAGTGAGCTAGCGGTCAAACAACTGCTCTAATTCACATTAAACTGAACATTTCTGTTGATGGTGAAGTGAGACAAGGTGAATGGGAACTGCTTTGGGACTGTTACGGCCACAGCAAACAAACACAATTTAAATGTGACCGTCAACATATTGATAACACCAAACCCGAGGATAGTGAAACAGAAAACAACAGAAGACAATGATGATCTGTGCTGCTTCAGTCTCTTCCCAATTTCTGTCTCCCAGCCACTTATATCCAGGGGCGGGGCCACCCTCAATCACAGATCAGGAACACCTGAGATGAACAGAGAGGAGGAAAGAGCAGGGCGGGGAGCACATAACAGGGACTATTTATGTGTACGCTTCTGTATTTGTTTATTTTATGTAACATTGTGTTTACAGGTGTGTCAACTGCAGCGGCTGTGCAAGAAGGAAACGAGATGAATGAGGACAGAAACGTCCACATAAATAGTCCCAAAGAAGTCCCATTCACCTTGGTCATGGTGCACTCTCACTTCACCCGCCTTTTTTTGCCCACGGCTTTGTTCTGAATGTGAGAGATAGCCACGCCCCCTGATTTGCATATAAGAACTGGAAATAAATAGAGAGGGAAATCAATAAATGTGGCATTAGGAAATAAAGGTCCACGGAAATAAATAAATGTGGATTTATGAAATAAAAGTACCATGAAATAATTAAAAGTAAAACCTTTTCATATATTTATTTAACTAATTGATTAATTTATATATGAATATTAACATTTATTTAATTATTTATGTATTTATTGCGTCATTTATTTATATTTATTGATTGATTCATGTATTCATGTATTTATTCATTTATTGTGTATTTATTCATTAATTTAATATTGAATAAAACGGCATTCCATAGAAAACGGCTCGCCCACATTCCTGTTTGAAATTCCTCAATTAATGATGTCACTGACTGAGAAAGCCATAGGTGCTGCCTGAGCAAGCACAGCCCGCCCAGTGGCTTGTTCGAATTTGGTTACCCAATCACAACAGAGTGGGCCAGCTGACCAATCAGAGCAGACTGGGCTTTTCAGGAAGGCGGGGCCATGACCTCAGACATAGTGTTTCAGGCAGAGGAGCTGCATCAAGTATGAGAAACATAATGTTTTTCGAACATCAAAGCATGTAAACCTATTCTAGTAAACCTCAAGAGTACAAATATGACGCTGAAAATGAGTATAATAGGGGCTCTTTAAAGCTGCCATTATTCATATTTTTTATTTTAACAACTGAAGACTGAAGACAACTGTGTGTAAAGGAGTCAGCTCGACACTATGAAGTGTTTTAACAGCTGTTGGCTCATTGTTTTGGTTTTTCACTCCGCAACTTTGTGTTGGTCCTTATCAAACCTGTTTTCAGACATTGTCCACCATACACTACCTGCTCAGAACCAAACCGCAAAAGTTGAGTGAACATGGAGGTTAGATTTGAACAAAAACTAAAATGGTAATGTTGCTCCATATCTGCTGGATGCACCCGTTTCAAATGTGTTATCAGCCTCATAAATATGGGTTAGAAGGGGTCTGCTACCCCTTCTATGAGGTTCAGAAGGCCGTGATCATCTATTCACTAGTCTCGCATTGCCAGGCCTTCCTCCACAGCGCTGCGGAGGAGGGTCTGGTTAGTCCACACAGCATTCTGGGATGGGAGAAAAACGTGCTCTGGTTTATTGGCATATCTTTAAACCGATCACAAAATAGTCTCAGGAAGGAACTTGTTTTGGTGGAACGTGTAGGTTCAAAAGTTGTTTTAAGTTGTGCAACAGAAAACTTGGATTGGACAGATAGTCTAGCTAGCTGTCTGGATTTACCCTGCAGAGATCTGAGGAGCAGTTAACCATAGTCCTCAGAAATCCACCGAAGTTTAGAACGTCAACACAAAGAAAGCCCAAGGTAACGGATATCCGGCCTAAATGAGTGAAATCCGGCGGAATTTCCGTTGGCAACAGAGCAATCCCGGAAGTGGAACGTTGTGGATATAGACTCTATTCACATACATAATGGTCGCCGTTAGCATAGTCAGGAGCCCTTGGCATTACTTTTTAACGCTCTGCGATTCCCATTGTGAATTCAAACAAAACTAACGTTACTTGGTTAGGTTAAGGCAACACAACTACTTGGTGAGGTCTAGGAAAAGATCATGGCTTAGGTTTTAAATTTGAAGATATGAATGATACAACTTTGAGGACAAAAACATTTTTCGGGGACAGATATCATGCAAAGGCCTGAATTCGTTTGATTCATTAGTTAACAATGGAAAACATTTCTGATCTGATCCGTATTTACTCCAAAACACACAGTAATAGTCTATGATGATGGAATTAGTATATGTGTCAAATGTTTTTATTTTCATTATTGGAAGTGCAGTCATGCATTAGAAAGTAGGAAAATCATTCAAAACGTATTCAAAACAATATGAATAAAATAACAAATCTGTTTACCAGTTTGTGAAATATTTTGCTGACTAACAGAACCGAGCCATCATTGAACTGAACATCAAACATTTCCCCACCTTGGTGTCATGAACTATATGTGCAATAATACAACCTGTGCAGTACTGTTCCCATGCTTTTAAAAATTCTTGTTAATATATTTATTGACCGGGATGACTGTGCATGAGTGTATGTTAGAGTGTATGTTAGAGTATTTTCTTGTGTATTACTTTCTTTTCGTACTTTTATATGCAAGTATGGCACAGCAAATTGCATTGTACACAAGCTTGTGCAATGACAACAAATTCTATTCTATTCTGTTCAATCTTGGCTAACAATGTATAGAGTTGTTGCTGTAGTGAATTCATGTTACATTTTTATTCTGTAAGAGACTGTGTTTGCCAGTAATCCTTTTTGATTAAATGTAGAGTTCCTCCTACCTGTGAGTACATTTTATAAGAAGGTTGTCCAGGTGTGGGTGGATTGACCATAATCTCCAGAGCGAGCTGTGGTAAAACGGGAGGGCTGGAAGAGTCCTGCATACTTCTTAAATACTTATTCACTGCTGGGTCCATGTTAATTACCTCCATATATCCTCCTCTCAGACCAGCCCTAAACACAGGGTGAGCACAGAGTACAAAGACCATAGTTTGTCTCGTCTTAGGCTGAACTTGCGTTATTATTTTTATATCTACATAACCGTGTTTATTTAATTCACTGGCAAAAAATGTTATGTATGCTCCAGGACTTTGACCAGGCTTGGTTTGGCTACTATAGGGAAAGATTGTGGTTTGGTTAAATATTTTCAAGGGAGAAAAAGCTGTCTCATGCCATGTTGATTTTCTTAATATATAAACCAAACTGCAATATTTCCTTAAACTTAACCAAGTGAATTGAAACAAAACATATAATCATTAACCATGCTTTAGCTGCAGGGGGATGTTACATGGAAAACACATGAATGCTCATTTAAACATTTCCCTATTATAATGATAAAGAGCATCCGCATATGTTTCTTTTAAAATATATTTGCTGTTGCAAATTTCAAGAATTGTTTGTCATTTTAAGATATGGACATCCTGCGGAATTTCCGGCGGCACCTGAACACTCCTGGAAGTTGAACGTCATCTATAGACTATTTTTTTGGAGGGCATTTTAGGCCTTTATTTGACAGGACAGCTGAAGACATGAAAGGTGAGAGAGAGGGGGAAATGACATGCAGCACAGGGCCGCAAGAACCCGAGCCTGCTGCGTCGAGGAGCAAACCTCTATATATGTGCGCCCGCGCTACCAGCTGAGCTATCTGAGCGCCCTAGACTAAGATTATTTTCTACATCCTAAAGTGGAGTCAAACAGCCATGTCAACATGAGCAAATTTGTCTGTTCACGTCCAAAAACATCACTTCTGACATTCAATTTGCATTCAGTCTAAAAAAGTTAGACGCATCGGTGACCCCAACACGCCATAGCATCACATATATTCGAATCTGAAGGATGGTTTTCTTTCTTGATGTCTTCAGTCAAGCACAACCAGTGGAATACTGTAATTGGATCCAGATCTAGTTTAATTACAAAACATGTTATTGTCTGAGTTGTCTGTGGACATCTGCAAGGATACATGTGAAGATGTAACCTGCTGCTGGAAAATAAAAAAATAACACTTTTGACTTTATCCCAACATTTAAATACTGTACGGTGCCTTCAAGGCTGTCTTGTTTTGGTGGGTTTTTTTAGAAAGCTCACAAGTCGTAGCCAAACCTTCCTACACTCTAAGAAATAAATCCGCAAAATAACAGAAAAAGTTCTGGTATCTCATTACCCGGACTTTTCCCCGTAATTAAAAAACGTATATTATGTGTGTAGCTACAGTTGAAATACAGAACATTTTCAGTTGGGCCTATAAAAAAATCATACAAAGCTGCTCAGTTACTAAACTTCTGAAAACGTTGAAAAAAAAATTCAAAAATGTCGAAAAAATCGACAAACGTAAAAAAAAAAAAAAAAAGGCAACTAAAACAAAATCGTGGGGGAAAACACCCCAAATTTCGTAAAAAGCATCAAACGTTGAATAAAGTGACAACGTGGACGTCATCTCCCAAAACCAACCTCCGTGGCCAACAAAAGTTATCGGAGCACAAATTATGCAATTTGAAATGTAAAAAAACAAGCATACAAGTGTGAATCACACATTTGGCTAAGGGAAGGTACGTTCTTAAAGAAACGTGAGTGATACTCACTCCCCCATGCAGGCGCTGGATATAGAGTGGAAGGAGACCAACTCCACTGTCTCTGAGTACTCTTTGTCCATCTCAAACAGGACTCTCTTATAGGAAATAAACTCTTTCTCCTGTCCATACACGCTGTCCTGGTACACCTGGAAGGTTCAAGAGGACATGAAAAAAGGGACATTGTTTAAGACTAGAAACTGATGAGAACAACTTTTAGATGCCACATCACCTCTTCAGCCAACAGGACGAGGCCCTCGGTTGCAGCGAAACGAATCACTTCCTCTATTGATTTCCTGTCTTGCACATGACCTAGAAGGACAAACAACAATGAGTATGGGAGATTATTGTGAGAAGATCAGTTAATGGAGCTACTGTTTTTTTTTTTTTTATCCTGTTAATACTTTTCCCACTGTGTGTATTCACATACTTTCCCCAAACATACTACTAGTTAGGATTAGACAAAAAGATTATGGTTTGGGTTAAAACACCGGTCCCCTTAAGTATTACTCCCACAGTACAGTGTGGGCGCCATCCCAACTTCTGAAGTTCCTGTCTTTCTTGCTGGAGATGTTAAGTTTAGCTTAGTCTATATCGACGACGTCTCACTTCCAGGATTGTTCAGGAGCCGCCGGAAATTCCGCCGGATGTCCCTCATTACAGTCGGATGTCCATCACATTCCACTGTCTTTGTGTTGGCGTTCTAAACTGCGGTGGATTTCTGAGGACTATGGTTAACTGCTCCTCAGATCTCTGCAGGGTAAATCCAGACAGCTAGCTAGACTATCTGTCCAATCTGAGTTTTCTGTTGCATGACTAAAACAACTTTTGAACGTACACATGTTCCACCAAAACAAGTTCCTTCCCGAGGCTATTTTGCAACGGCACCGTCATTCTGCCGTTGCTTAGCACCGCCCGAGACGATTGTGATTAGTTTAAAGAAATGCCAATAAACCAGAGCACTTTTTGTGACCACATTATTTACCTGTGGGGTTTCCTGGGTTGCTGATGTAAATAGCTCTGGGCTCACAGCGCCCCCTAGCAGTCTTTAAAGCTTGGTGCAGCTCGTCCAGGTCTACAGTCCAGCCACGGTCCTCCATCAGCTGGTACGGCACCAGTGTCACCCCGGCCTCATCCAGCAGCGGGGGCAGGGTGTGTGGACAGGGCCTCGGGGTCAACACGCCTGTCTGAGTCTCCCCCTCCCCACTGGCCAGCAGGTGCAAAACCATCTGAACACAATAAATACCAATGCAGTTAACAATATGCAAAAATATATTTTTCTTCTATTTCACATTCAAGTACTTTTAACATGGAGGATAAAGGTGTTTGACTCCTTTAGTTTATCCTTACTGTGTCAGTTCCTGTTTGAACAGACTTGGCACATACCATAACAATTTTTAAATAGCTGAGTGTGAAGGCAAATATGTTAACCACTTATGAACTGGTCTGGATCGACAACAGACTCTGATCGTTTCGGGAAACAACAACAAACTTAGAGCTAGTAAGCTATTTGCTAAAAAAAGGCACGTTTTGAAGAACATTTGGATTGTGCAACAAGGCAGGCCTGCTTGGTTCATACGGGGAATGATTGTCAAAATGTACAAAGAATATGGTTACGGCATTTACTCTCTAAGTGGAACATTTTGGGACCTTTTGATGTGGACGAAGTACACACGGCGATACACGAGCAAACAACGTTTAACCATGAATCCAGCTAAATTAAATACCTCACATTACTGTACTGTGTGAACAGTTAGCTTCATTTAATATTGTGTGTGCCATTTTTTGTTTTGTGGGGTGCAAATGTTTCACCAAAACAAGTTCCTTTTCGAGTCCATTTTGCAGATCTAACATCTTTGCGACCGGAGCTTAGTGCCACCCAAGTCGATTGTGATTGGTTTTAAAGAAAGTTCTTTTTTCTCCTATCCAGGAGTTTATGTGTGGAGGGGCCTAACATGACTAATAGTAAATGGACTGCATTTATGTAGCGCTTTTCTTTCCCCGAACGACCACTCAAAGCGCTTTACCTACAACAGGCACCATTAACACCATTCACACAAACATTCATATACTGGTGGCCAAGGTGGTGCCACCTGCTCATCAGATAAAGAGCCATTCACAGACCGATGGCGCAGCAGTGGGAGCAATTTGGGGTTCAGTATCTTGCCCAAGGACCCTTTGACATGTAGACTGCCAGGGCAGTCTACATTTTAAAGAGTCCTAGATACCACCGGCCTTCGATTGGTAGACGACCGCTCCACCTCCTGAGCCACAGACGCTGATTAATGGATATTTGTTCGTAATGGACGATACAGATGTGTGTTTAGTCCCTAATAATTCCCCTTTTTAACTTTTTTTTATATTGTTTTTATGTATACACCATCAACCAAAGCAAATTCCTAGTAAGTGCTTCCTACCTGGCAATAAATCTATTTATGATTCCAATTCCTACATCTATAAATCTTCATGCTCCAAAAAATATTATATTATATATTATATTTTTCATCATACCATTACAGTCTTCTGAGAACCACTGGAGAAGATGATATCTTCTGGGTTTGAACTCACTCCACCATCTCTCCTCATGATGAACTCAGCAACGCTTTTCTGGATGCATGGTATACCGCAGGAGGTTAAAGAGTATGAGCCTGTCATCAACAAAGTGGAGAGATCAGCCATTAGAGCAGAGGTGCCAGTGAAAGGAAATATATGCTGGTGGATATATTTTGGGCCAAATGTTTTCAAATCTGTACAAATGAATGAATATTATTCATTCTCACCCACGCTCCCTCCACTGCAGGCCCCCATAAGCTTCTGTGCCCTCTGCCTGGCATCCAGAGGGAGGCTTTTTTCTGTGAGGAGCTCAGGGTAAAGACACACTGCCAAGACCTGAGAAGACAAACAGGGAATGATACAAACAGACAGGCTCCGCTTGTAGCTGTCAGACTGATAAAATATAAACCACCAACCTGGCGAACAAATGACATGGGTGCCATCCCTGCCCTGTGGGGATCTCCTGAACTGACATCAATCACCTGCTGGAAGGGTTTTGTCACTCCCTGGGAAAATAACATTTTGGGTTAGATACAAGCTCAGCTGGGTGGTATTTTTCAACCCTGACATCCAACTTCTCTCTTCTGTGTCACCTTAAGTAACATTGAGGGTGTTATGTAAAATCAACTTACATTCTGTATCATCAGTGTAAATTTCCTCCAAAAAAAAACATGACAAGAAACATTTGTTTATCTATCTATCTATCTATCTATCTATCTATCTATCTATTCAATTACAATTGGGCCAGATTTTAAAACCAAGCAAATTGCTGGGGCCATGCATTTTCAGTGGACAGTAAAGCAGCCAGCACGTAATGACAAATTTTAATCCAACACAAATGAATGCAATGGGGAAAAAAACAATGTTTATTCATTGATTCCCTTTTAAATGTGGTCACATCTAACAAAGGCACCTCGGTTTTTTATGCTTTTTTATTGAGTTCATGTGTGAAACGCTTGACTTGCTGAAGTCTATATCGATGGCGTTTCATGTTCAGGTGCCGCTGGAAATTCTGCCAGATGTTCCTCTTTCTTTGTGTTGGCATTCTAACCTCCGGTGGATTTCTGAGGACTACGGTTAACTGCTCCTCAGATCTCTGCAGGGTAAATCCAGACAGCTAGCTAGACTATCTGTCCAATCTGAGTTTTCTGTTGCACGACTAAAACAACTTTTGAACGTACACATGTTCCACCAAAACAAGTTCCTTCCAGAGGCTTTTTTGCAGAGGCACCATCATTGGGCCGATGCTTAGCACCACCCGAGATGATTGTGATTGGTTTAAAGGTCCAATGTGTGGGAATTTCACCCATCTAGCGTTGAAATCATATATCGCAATCAACTTTCTCGCACCACGCAGTTCAAAGTACGTAGTACAGCTACGGTAGCCTTCACGCTTCAAAAAGCCGGTCTCTTGCTCTTTTCAATATCCTTTTTCTTTTTCTGGGCGAAGAAGAAGACTCCTGTTCCTGAAATTTGGATTTTGAATACGTGTGGTCCTCCATGTTTCCTTCTTCAAACTTGCCGGGGCCGGGAAGCTACGATACCCATTAGCAGCATTAGCAGCACCTGTGAGTTTATCATGTGACAGCGAAAACGTGAAAGCTGGAGCAGTATGTCCTGTATGTCCCTTACCGGCTAATTTATTTCAAGATGGCGCATGAATATGGAGCGTCTGCCCCAGTTCATGCAAATGCAAATGTAAAATTTCAAGCCAACAGGAATACTTGGAATTGATGGTGGTGGTAAATATTCATGAAAAAGGACAAGTTTGTGAACGGGCAACACAGATTTTGATAATGAACAACTAAACACAGTACACACAGGACCTTTAAAGAAATGCCACTAAACCAGAGCGCTTTTTTGTGATTAACAACCCCTTATTTTAATTGAGTAGGTAAAGAAAAGCATATAACTGGGCCTTATTGTTTCTATGAACCTTGGCTACAAATCAGCACTCCAGGCCAATCAGCTGTCTAGGCCACTGTAATGAGAAAATACAATGTTTATGTCTGTAACGGAAAATCTCCATTGGAATATATAACCATCCTTCTACGAACTGTGTGTTTTGTTGTTGGCAACAGTTATCTCCAAGGGCGGAGCTTGTGTATTCAATGTTATCATCATATCAGTTATAGTAGCTGAAGGTTGTCTGATTAATGAACAATAAGGTACAGTCCTCCATTCTGTCCCTGAATATAAACTGCCTGTATAAAACGTCCTTTGCAAACCTGATAGAAGGTTGACTGCTTGCATGTGTGACAATAAAACTTCAAAGACACTCTCTTGTTTGTTGAGACTTTATTCACAAAAACTCTCCCAGTAAGCTACAGTCACTACCTGAGTATTTCCATTTTCTGCTAGTTATATTCTACTTCACTACAGTTCGGAGTAGTGTACTTTTTTTTTTAAATTTCATTACATTTACTCAATAGCAAGATTTACAAGTTACTTTTTATACAAAACATGCGATCAGTCGATGCACTGTTACAGATTAAACTGCCCAACAAAAAGTAGTTAAAAAGTAACTCAACCACCAGCGCTGCAGAGGTGTTAATATGCATCAGTATAACAACAGTCCAATATGTATGTATATTCTATTTGAATCTGCAGTCAGATTGTTCGCTATTCTCCATCTTACAGGAGCAGACTAAAATAGCAAATGTTGCTCAGATTAGTTCAAGTGTATCACACCTGTCCTATGACTCACCTGTGTGATCTCCTCTGTGATGCGTGCAGCCAAACTCTGCAGGCCTGTTGGGGCTCTGATCCCCCGCACCGTGGGGTTAACATTCTGCAAGGAACTCATCTCTGTCTCACTGAGAGGCTCAACAACTCGGAGACCTTAAAAACGGCTCAATGTTGTAGCCTGTCAGGCGAATGCAGGGAAGTCACCCAAAGTCTTGGCTTAGCCTACAACTACTCAAGGAAGCTTGTAAAAAAAAAAAAAAAACTGGTTAAACATTGTGACACACCCCATAGTGCAGTGCTAAATAAAGCCAGGCTGAATGGGAGATGATACACCTGAACTCATGTCATTTCATAATGCAAGGTCTGGTTGATCCCACATTTGGGACAATGGGCATTTGACAATGGGCAGGGGGTTTCTCCCCATGTGGAACACGTGAATATCTCATGAGATGGAAGTATTTGTCCCCGTGCTATTTCACAATGTATTCTTTAGACCTGCCATTTACACCTACTTCATATTGTTTGGAACATGTCATACATGTCTTAGTCTATATCAGTGACGTTTCATTTCCGGGATTGTTCAGGTGCAGCCAGAAATTCCCCCGGAAATCTCTCATTTCGGCCGGATGTCCGTCAGCTTCCGCTTTCTTTGTGTTGGCATTTTAAACTTGCGTCAGAGAGTGAAAGCGGGAAATGAAGGAGACTGTCCTAGACTGCTTAAGAGGATCAGGTTTTCTGACTTGTTGTGATGTTTCCCCACGGAGTTCGTGTTAATGTTATGTCCACGTTTTGAATGTCAAACAAATGAACTGTCAACGAAGTGCCAACGCTGTTTGACGCTGCATCAACTGACGAGTGAAAAAGAGCGGGCAGGCCAGCATCGAAGCTGGCGACACACCAAGCCGAAGGAAGGCCTGTAGGTAGGCCTCTAACCCTTACCTCCAGTCGGGAGGGTAAGCGGTTAGCTTTTCCAGTTTTCAAATTGCACAAGTAAAACCAAGCACTGGTATAATCCTAGACATAACAAGAGTTATCAAGTTTCCCCAGCGAACCCTGATTGGTGTTTCTCGGACAACCCCAGCCAAAGCTGCCTAAAATTAAATAAATACATTCATCATGGACCTTCATATTTGACATTTCTGCTCATTGTACTTATGCCTATGTGTTTGTAGAACTGTAGTCCCTCAATACATCAAGATATTTCCATGTTACACATGTGGAGGAACCCTCTGTCCACTGTCACACCAAATTTGGGATCAACCATCTTGCATTATGAATGAATGAATGAATGAATGAGAATGAATACCACTGACTTTTCCTCCACGGCCACCATAAGGTTAACATTTGTGTTTTTTTCCTGAAATATGCCAACAACTATAGAATGGATTTTCATGAACTTTGTTTAGACATTGTGTTTGTGTTGTTTAGACTTCCATCTTTAGACATTTACATAAGAATCGGTTTGTAAAAGAAGAACATTTCTTGCCATTTTTAAAGATTCTTTATTTGCATTTTTCAAAACAAGAAAATACTGTTTTGCGTATTGTTGCCTAAATCAATCTGTCACAGTACAGTTAGGGGAAAAATATGATCTGCTCTGCAAGCTGCTTGAGCCTTCAGTGCTCTCAGTCTCCATCCTGGGCATCATTTAGACCCTGGTGCCTGCGGTCAAAACGCAATAACTTCCCCTTCCCCTCCTCTTCCCTCCCGCTTCTTTCTCCCTTCGATTGATGATGTATCACTTCCTTGTTTTTGACCAATAGGCTTGCACATTGATAGAGAACCACACTCCCAGTCCACTGATTAGTGTAACACAATATAGGTGAGCAAGCTACTGTTGACAATGACCCTGATGAAGGCCTATGTCGGTCGCAACGTTTTGGTAATTTAAATTGCATATTTCCATGTAAAAATAAAGGCATTTTAATTTAGTCACAAACCCTTAAGTGTTGTTTTTAAAGGAGATTTGCATTTGAAACAAGATTCAGACTTATGGAATGAGCCCTTCACGAGATAGAATGAGGTCCCTTAAAAGGTTAGTTCATAGGGAACGTTCCTGCGGTCGAAAAGAGCCTGACATTTTCCCCCATGTCTCTGTCCTTCACACCTCCGTCAGGGCGAGGAAGTTTGTCCCGTACGAGGCGACGGTGAAAGGAGCCGAGGCGATCCAAGACCTCCTGCAGGGTGTCAGGAGGAACAAGGATACTTAACCTGAGAGAGAGAGAGAGAGAGAGAGAGAGAAACATAATGCATTTGCTTTTTTTAAAAGGTAACATACCTGACTAATGTGTCAAACGTCTCTCACCTCAGATGGTGGTTTCCAGTTGTTCCATCATACTGACATCCTGCTCCTAAGAACACGCCTTCTTCCTCTAGTAACATCTGGCAGTACAGAACATCTGCCTCCACCTCCAATTTCTAAAAGCAGAGATGTGAATGTCTTCAGTATCTTAGTTATTACTGACAGAATAGTCTTTATCGGCGACGTCCCACTTCTGGGATTGTATGAGTGCTGCCGGAAACTCCACCAGATGTCCCTCTTTTTAGGCCTCCTGTCTGTTACCTTCCTCTTTCTTTGTGTTGGTGTTCTAAACTCCGGTGGATTTCTGAGGACTATGGTTAACTGCTCCTCAGATCTCTGCAGGGTAAATCCAGACAGCTAGCTAGAGCTTTCTGTTGCACGACTAAAACTACTTTTGAACGTACACGTTCCACCAAAACAAGTTCCTTCCCGAGCCTATTTTGCACAGACACCGTTATTGTGTCAGGGGCTTAGCGCGGCTCAAGACGATTGTGATTGGTTTAAAGAAATGTCAATAATCCAGAGCACATTTTTTTCTCATCCCGGAATGCTGTGTGGACTAGTCAGACCCTCCTCCGCAGCGCTATAGAGGAAGGTCTGGCAATGCGAGACTACTGACAGAATGACTTCTGTGACCACCTTGGCCTTCCAGCCTCTAGGTCTCCCAGTACCTGTTCGCTGGTGTCGTTGTTTTGCTGGGTTGCAGGTGCTGATTGCGCTGATGACCTGCACCCGGGCAACACATTCTCATTAACGGTTTTGTATGATATCGTATGAAAACTTATGACCGACAATTTGTATGATATCCTACGAAATTGCGGTTACCGCCAGCTGATCACGTGACCACACTGGTCACGTGGTCGCCGGATTCAATGACGGTGCCTCTGCAAAATAGCCTCGGGAAGGAACTTGTTTTGGTGGAACATGTGTACGTTCAAAAGTTGTTTTAGTTGTGCAAGAGAAAACTCAGATTGGACAGATAGTCTAGCTAGCTGTCTGGATTTACACTGCAGAGATCTGAGGAGCAGTTAACCATAGTCCTCATGAATCCACCGGAGTTTAGAACGCCAACACAAAAAAAAGCAAAAGGTGATGGACATCCGGCTGAAAAAAAGGGACATCCGGCAGAATTTCCGGCAGCACCTGAACAATCCCGGAAATTAAACGTCGTCGATATAGACTAACCGTGATCAGGGGCGATTCTAGGATCAGACCTTTAGGGGGGGCTCAGCCCCTAATGAGAATGTGACACGGACACAGTGCCTTGCAAAAGTGTTAACCCCCCTGCTAAACTAAACCGGACACTTTATAAGTCACAGTCATAATGACCAATTTGACACAATGCTCTCATATTCAGCAATTTTAGTTGCTTACGTTTCAATTTGGGTTCTAATTTGCCCCATGAAATGACCAATGACCAAATGACCTTCTTCTCTGGGGACTACCAACGTTAAACTTTACAACCATCTCCTGCTCTCCCTCTGACAGATTAGATAGGGACTCAGCCAAAGGTGAGAGTCTGGCACAACCACCTCTGATTGGCCAACACTACGTTTCTGTTAACCCTTTCTTTGACTGGGTTACAGGTGCGTAGCATCGATGACAGCCACACAGGATATTAAACCTGTTTCAAGCCAAGATAACAAACTTTTTTTTTAAATTATTGTTATTATTATCATTTTTAGGGGGGCTGAGATTAAATTTAGGGGGGTCCCCCTAAAAAGGGTCTAAAATCGCCAATGACCGTGAGGTGACAGTCCTTTCAGATGCCGTTGCAGTTGAGTTTAGCAGACAAAATGCGACCCTTATGCGGCGACGACAGTTAAGTTTAGGATAGAAAAGAGCGTGGTTTGGATTAAAACAGCGGTCCCTTTAAGTAGTACTCCCTGGACACAAGCTCGTGTTTCCTGGGTGAAAGTCTTGTGTTTTCCCTGAGACATGAACTCTGATCCCCCTCTGAGCCCTGTGTTTTATGGCCTGTCAAATCATATGGTGTATAAATAACTTTTACAACAGTAAAAGCAAAGGTAAAGTTTGAATTACAGAAGTCAAGTTTGATTTTGTTTTTTTGTTTTTTTACATTATATGAAAATGGTCAAAAAGGACCAAACCACTACTACACACTTCAAAAAGGAGTTGGCAGTAATACAAATTATATACAGTTTGGTAAAGTTGCTAAAACATGCAAAACATTGAGTGCAGTCCTCTAAAAAACCCTGTCACCACATTGCAGTATACATTTTGTTACATGAACATGAAAGTTCTTGTAACATTTCTCACCTTGGCCTTCTCTATAATCTCAGATGGTAAATGCAGGCAGGGATAAAGGTATATTCCCCCCATCGCTGGCTGGCAACTCATGCCTGGTAGATCTTTCAGAAACTCCTGAACCCGCTGAGCATTCTGGGACAAAGTGGCCAGAGTGAGGAGAATCTCCTTCGAACATAAAAAAACAGAAAAGAAGAAGGAACAGAGATTTTATTGTAACTAGTAATACCACGCAGGACAGGGGCCTATATTGTAGGGATATATATGAGCAAATAAGGCAGGACTCTAATCTTTTGCAGGAGCGGAGCCAGATGTTGTAAACATTTGGGGCTTAGCCCAAACGTACGGGGGTTCAGGGGCATTCCACCCTGGGCAGAGTCTTTTGCCAGTCGGTCTCATTGAATCCACAAGAGTCTCAGCATTCCAGTCAGACCCAATTCACGCAACGCCAAGACTGTTTAGGAACCCCAGTATGCAGAAATATTCAAATACAACATTTTAGAATAGACTAAAACAACACATTGCAAACTGCTTGGGATTACCATGAAGTGGGCATGTCTGTAAAGGGGTAGGCTGGATGGACGGCGGTTCATTTATGGAATAGTAAATTCCGCTGGATGTCCCTCACTTTCGGCTTTCTTTGTGTTTACGTTAAACTGAGCAACGTTACACGCTCAAAATGGCATGTTTTGAAGAAAATTTGGATCGTGCAACGAGGCAGGCCTGCTTGGTTCTTTCTGGGAAGGATTGTTAAGATTTAAAAAGACTATGTTTACGGCATTTACGCTTTGGAAGTCAGAGGTCAAGGGACCCCTGCGCTGCCCCAAAGAGGCTCTGCAGATGTCTCACCTGTGTGTATGTGTCATAGGATGGGTCTCCAGGTTTTGGTGGGTTGACCATGAGATCCAGAGCAAGCTGTCCTGTGACTGGAGTACTGATATCAGTACACAGCATAGTATCAACAAATTGCGTCACCTCTGGGTCCATGTTGACCTGCTCCATGTATCCTGCCCTCAGACCGCACCTGGGACACAGATACAGAAGTCATCTGGTTACTTGTTATTCAATACACAGTCACATCCACGTTCATTGTTTGAATGTTTGTCATTGATTAAGTGGTGCAGTGATTTAATGGTGTAGTTTACTGGTGCTGATGATGTTGGGTTATGTACTCATGTTTTTGTTGATTTGTGTGTTTGGCTACAATCGCTTCTGCTGTTGCAAAACTGTGCAAGTACATTTCCATTTTCTTTATTGTTATGCAACATTTATTTTTTGTTTTTTTTACTTAACTATTATTCAAAGTCCATTTTTCAATGCTTCGGTGTGAACTGATCTGTATGGGTGGTTGAGGGTTGTGTGGCCTGAAATAAAATGCTCATCTTTCATCATTATTGACACATCCCTCCTTTATTTATCAGAAAATATTCCCCAACAAATATGCTATTTTGTCCTGTTCGAGTAATGTTTGTTAAAACTACATTGCCCAGCTGTTTAAGGGAATTGCTGAGCCTTTTTAAAAAAAATCTATAAATTTGTGACTGAGGTGTTTCTTTTTTTAATGTATGGTCAGTTTGATTGGGATTTATTGGGATGCCCAGACATACTGTATATGGCTTTTTACAGTCAAGGCAAGGCAGCTTTATTTATATAGCACATTTCAGCAACAAGGCAATTCAAAGTGCTGTACATAAAACATGAAATGGAATAGGACAGATATCAAATGCATGAATAAAAGTTACAGTGAAAGAAATTGATTTAAAACAACTGAGAGTTGTAGCGGACATGCAGTTTTTTGGGAGTTTGTTCCAGATATGTGGTGCATAAAAACGGAACGCTGCTTCTCCAGGATTCATTGGGATCCTTGTAGCATGTACTGTATGCAAATGGTTAAAGCTGCTTGTTGTATGATGCTGTCAGCAAACCAACAAATGCAAGTATAAGAGACAGAACTCACTCTCCCATGCAGGCGCTGGATATAGAGTGGAAGGAGACCAACTGCACCGTCTCTGAGTACTCTTTGTCCATCTCAAACAGGACTCTCTTATAGGAAATAAACTCTTTCTCCTGTCCATACACGCTGTCCTGGTACACCTGGAGTGCAGAGTAAAGGAATTGATAGATAATGAAAGACTGTGTGAGCAAAAAGGCTGCCAGTTACTTTGTTAAATCCCAATCTGAAGATACAGTTTGTGATCACCTCATCAACTAACAGTAGGAGCCTCTCCGCTGCTGCAAACCGAATCACTTCCTCTATTGATTTCCTGTCCTGCACATGACCTAGGAGGACAAACAGCCGCATGCAGAAAGTGATGACAGCAAGGAAGTTTAAAGAGATGGTCCGATATCATTTGTCAGAATCAGAATCAGCTTTATTGGCCAGGTTTGCGTAGACTAACAAGGAATTTGACTCTGGTAATGCTGGTCTCAAAGTACAACACTTAACATATTAAGAATAAAAACAGAGATGACGGTACGAATATAAAAAATAGTGTACAGTATAACAATACAATAGAATTTACAATTTTACAAAAAATATACAAAAGAGAGGGAAGGAATATTGCAATATCGGTCAATAGACTGAGATTTTAGGATTTAATAAATATGAGTACAGTGCAAGGCAGATCAGTGCAATGGTAATATATTAATAACAATATTGTAATTGTAGGATTTAAATAGACATGAGGTAGATGAGCAGAACAGTGGTGGTTGACATTTTTTTCAGTGTGAGGGTAGGGGCTATTTCTGAGTGTTCAACAGAGTGACTGCTTGGGGGAAGAAACTGTCTCTGTGTCGGCTGGTTTTGGCGAACAGTGCCCTGTATCGCCTACCAGAGGGAAGGAGGTTGAACGGTTTGTGACCAGGATGTGAGGGGTCTGCAGAGATTTTTGCTGCCCTTATCCTGACCCTGGACCGGTACAGGTCCTGGATGGAGGGAAGGTCAGTTCCAATTTTTGCTCCCCGATACCAATTACGATACCTGAACTTGCGTATGGGCCGATACGGAGTACTGATCCGATACTAGTGTATCATATACTGAACACAAATAATAAATGCCATGGAACTTTCTTTTATTATCCAGTTTGTGTCATTGACAACGGAAAAACAACATAAATAAACTCCTTCAGGGCTAAATTATGTGGTATCTGATCGGCGCATAAACTCCAGTACTTTCCCATACCAATACCAGCATTTTAGGCAGTATCAGAGGCTTTTACGAATACTGGTATTGGTATTGGAACATCTGTAGTTTAAACGGGTGGCTTGAGTGGAGCTACTGTACTGTATGCTGTTTACCTGTGGGGTTTCCTGGGTTGCTGATGTAAATAGCTCTGGGCTCACAGCGCCCCCTAGTGGTCTTCAAAGCTCGGTGCAGCTCGTCCAGGTCTACAGCCCAGCCACGGTCCTCCATCAGCTGGTATGGCACCAGCGTCACCCCGGCCTCATCCAGCAGCGGGGGCAGGGTGTGTGGGCAGGGCCTCGGGGTCAATACGCCTGTCTGAGTCTCCCCCTCCCCACTGGCCAGCAGCTTTACAACCACCTTGACACAGCAGATCAATACACAAAACTTAGTTGATATTGAAAAATAAATAAATAAAAGAACTTGCACCTACACTTACATGTGACCCTTTGTAGTTTGGCTTATTTGAAGCTAATGTGTTTGCACTGATTCTTGCTGTCCGGAGTTCGTACCTTCATGGTTGAATGCACTTAAAGTAGTTTACTTTAAGTAAAAGTAGTTTTTTTTTCCTGTTATGACTGGGCATCAAACTAGATAATAAAAGAAAGTTCTTGGCTTTCACTCTCTGTATGTATTTCAAATGGTTTAAACTGAGCCAAGCCATACAGCAATGATAGCAACACATCCCTTAAGGGTAGTATAAATACATACATACCTACTGTACATAAATACATGTATACATACACACATACTGTACATACATACATACATACATACATACATACATACCTGTACATACAGTACATACATACATACATACATACATACACACACACATACTATACATACATATATACATACATACCTGTACATACATACATACATACATACATACATACATGTATACATGCATGCATGCATACATACATACATACATACATACATGTATACATGCATGCATACATACATACATACATACATACATACATACATACACACATACATACTATACATACATACCTGTACATACATACATACATACATACATACATACATACATACATGCATGCATGTATACATGCATACATACCTGTACATACAGTACATACATACATACATACATACATACACACATACTATACATACATACCTGTACATACATACATACATACATACATACATACATACATACATGCATGCATACATACATGCATACATACATACATACATACATACATATGCCTATACATAAGTAAAGGACACACAGGGCATTTATGAACTTATAAATGAATACATTTCAAGTATTAATTGTTTTTTGTATAGTCGGACATGTGACATGTGACATAAATATAAAAATGTACTTTCTCCATAACAAGCCAGATAAATGTATATACTAATTTATAATATTGACAAAAAAAGGAATAATTTCTTAAAATCCAGGGTGATTAAATAAGTTAGTTTAAAAGGTATTAAAAACAGTCATCTATTTATCACATACAGTACCATTGAAAATTAAATCAGACTCGAGACTAGATTGACGTTAAATACAATGTTAGCGGAACCGATGGAAATGATGGCCAGAATAATCCTTTAACATCTATAACCGGCAATTTCCACTGGATGCGGAACGTCTGCGGAACGTCTCCGGAACGTCGACGGAGTCATTAGGTTTCCATTAAAGTCAATGTGTGTATTTCCACTGACTGCAGAACGTCTGCGTCCCTACTCCGTCCCAGTTCCGTCAGTCCGCAGCCCTCCGGAGCAGATACGCAGAGCTTCTATTTTTGACGGACGACGGAGAGCTTCGCAGCAATTCAGCACAATTCAGATTGTGAGGGACAGGGAGTCGAGCACAGAAACAAAATAAAACACCCGGTTACTTTTCAAAATAAAATACACCGTGCTCACGGCGGGTCATATTTCCCTGCACTACACCTTGAAAACACAGCACAGAGTTGTTTCCCCTCTACTCCTCTGGATTGAAACAAACTGTTGTTGGTTTTGTGGTTCTGTTTATAGAAACTACATCCTGTTATATCGCGCGAACATACATGAATTCGCGAGATGTTGTGGTCGGCTGGCCGCAGCCGTTACGCAACAAATCCGGACCTGGTGGGTATTGACGGACGGCGGAGCACGCAGCCGTTCCGCAGTGGAGCCGGTCCGCAGACGTTCCGCATCCTGTGGAAATCCACGGTAAGCCTGTGCAGAGGTGGAAGGAGTACAAAAATATTCTACTTAAGTAAAAGTACTATTACTTTGATGGACTTTTACTTAAGTACAAGTAAAATTAAAAGTCAAAAGTAGCTCATTTAAAAGTTACTCAAAAGTAAAAGTTACTTAGTTACTTTTTAACAGCGAGGGGGGCGATATACTTTTTTTGTATCTTCTTCTATGTCTTATTTATACTTATTTTACTTATTTAGTTAAAGCACAGTCTTTTGTGATTTAAAAAGGGGACAAAGCCACTTTCGATTTGAGTTTGTTGACCGACAAAACAACGTTAGAGACGTTTTTATTTGCATTTTTTTACTCAGTAACGGATGTGATTTAAAATGTAGCAAAGTAAAATCATTAGGAAGTGAAAACATACTTACGTAAAAGTAAAAGTACAAATTTTAAAATCTACTTTAAAGGTGCCCTGCCACACGTATTTCATTACTTTGTGGTAATGTCTGAAGTTCTACCATGGAAAAAATGCCTTGTTGCCATGTTTCAAGCCATTCTAGCGTGGTATAGAAAGCCTGCAGGAAGACTCAGCTCGATTTGTGCCAGTTCTCATTAATATTCAACGAGCTAAGCTGCTTGACTCTGATTGGCTAACAGCTAGCCAATGAGAGCCTGGCTATCAGCATCCTTTACCCAGTGCAACTGGGCGAGCTCATGAATAGTAATGAGCTCAGGCAACACCACGTCAGACTGACCAGCTTTTGTAATTGGCCTGATTTCTCCGCTTATTTCTTTTCAGTGGCTAGAGCTGACAGAGGAGGTAGCAGTTCATTTTCACATTCACGACATAACACAAACACATATGGACCTAACATATTTCAAAGAAATGCAAGTAAAAACGGTTTTGTGTGGCAGGGCACCTTTAAAAAGTAAAAGTACACACAAAAAACTACTAAATTACAGTAACGTGAGTAGTTGTAATTCGTTACTTTCCACCTCTGTGCCTGTGTGTATTTTTTCAGAGTGTAGCTGGACAATGAATAGTGATGCAGTGATAATGACCGTGTGTTTATACCATCAGGGCCCTTTGAGAACCAGCGGAGATAAAGATGTCTTCAGCGTGTGAAGGCACTCCAGCGTCTCGTCTCATGATGAACTCAGCGATGCTTTGCTTGACATGAGGCATGCCAGAGGAGGCTGTATAGGAACCTATCGATCAATCATTGGATATCGACATTTGTTAATTAAAATGCCAGTCTGCCGCGTTTTTTTCAAAAGTCAGATACACTGTACGGAAAATCACTTTTCCAGTCCTCACCGACACTTCCTCCATCGCAGACCTCCAGGAGCCTCTGGGCCCTCAGCCTGACATCCAGAGGAAGAGTTTTGTTTTTCATCAGCTGAGGGTGCAGACATACTGCCAAGACCTAAAGAAAATAGGCCGGATTTTAAGACAGCATAGATCAAGATCAAAATAAACTATACTGTCCCACAACGTGGGTTTTGGGGCCTTAACCCATGCTGCATAAAGAAACACAAACAACATGTACAACAAGATTTTTAGAGTAAACAAGAAGATAGAGAGTATCCCAGTCAAGAAATCACAGAGAAAATGATTACAAAAACACAAACTTATAATAACACATAATATATGACGATGGTTGTGTGATCAGAAAAATAATTTAAAATGTATACCATAACAGCAGTCCATATACAATTAAAGTAACTACAAAACAGATATGCATGGATAGAATACATTTTCATTGTAATTTTATTTCTTAAAAACAAACGAATAAAATTAATTCAATAAAATCATAATAGCTGATGATCACTACTATATCCTTCAATTACAACCGGAGAAAATATTCTTGAAACACTGACAGTTCCAAATCATGAAGAATAGTTTTGAAAGTGTGCGAGCCGAGGAGAAAAAAAAAAAAGAAGCTCAAATGATAAAACTAACCTGGCGAACAAATGAGATGGGTTTCACTCCTGCTTTGTGGGGATCACCTGAGCTGACATCGATCACCTCTTTGAAAGGTTTCTGCGCCCCCTGCAAGAGAACATATTAACGAAGGAAAGAATCAGGTCCAGTCTGGACCGAAAACCAAAAAAACACCATAACTTTTACAGTATTCTCAAATCATGGGTTATGGGAAATAAGTGTACTCTAATTACTCCTCTTTTAACATGTCCTGTATGTAATCTCAATTTGTATTTATTTATTTTTCTTTGGTGTGAATCAGGATATTCCTGATGATAAACAGGTATTTCGTTGGCTTGTTGGAAGTTGCCTTGTTGACACCTGGACTCCATATCTTAACTTGCTTCACATCAAGGACCACATTGAAAGTAAATATTGGACTTTTCTTTGTACATCCTTGCATTTGATGCACAAAAAAAATCCCTTTTTTTAAATGAAAAATATTTTCTCCAGTATACACAGACTGAGTGTGAGGCTGAAAAATGTTTTGCCAGATTACAGGCTCTTACCTGTGTGATCTCTTGTGTGATGTGTGCAGCCAGACTCTGCAGTCCACTGTGTGGAGACCGTCTGATCCCCCTCACCCTGGGATTCACAAGTTGCAGAGAACTCATTGTCTTTTTGCAGGAATCGTTTTAAATTTGGGATTTACAAACTATGCACTGGAATCTACTATAATCTGAGGATCTTGGAGCAAAACGTGGTACAGTAAATGCACTCTTCCGGAAAACTCTGCTGGCATGCACAAGTGAGATGGTAATGGCTAACCAGTCTGCCCTGTCTGAAAATGTTTGACGAGTAATCCCATTTTTTTCTGCACTTCAGTACAAATCCTGATTTCTAATGTGGACTTTGTACATGTAAAATGCTCCTCGACTGATGCTTTTTTTCAGATTTGACACAATGCAAAAAGGCTTTGATAAACAGGCTTGTTTTGCACTCCATCAGCAAACATTAAAGATTTTAAATAGGCTACTTTTTAAAGACATTTTGAAATAATTAAAAAATGACTTTGAAGCAAGATGATTCCATAATCTATGGGTTTAAAAAACTATTGGGATGTTTCATAGTTAGGCTATATAGCCTACTTGGTCTGTGTTTATTCACATCAATATTTATTATCCACATGTCATGTCAGTGATAGCAACAAACCAACATTTCAAGGTGTAGGCCTAGATAGTTCATTCTAAAATATCACTCAGAAATAATACCTAAATAAATGGGACTGTATCAGGACTATATTTGCACTCTTTCCCACCAGCCAAATGGCTAGTGAATGTTCAATAGATTTCCATTGTTTTCTTGGCTTCCGAGTGAAGCAAATCTAGCAGCCAAATGCATATTTTACCAGCATTTGGCTGGTGCTTATTTTGAACCCTGTTTTTTAGGCTACTGCTGCACAACAATTTCCCTTGGGATAATTGAAATACATAGGTGTCTCAATCTAATCATGAGAACAAAAGGTTGTAAGCAGGGTTCCAAATTAGCACCATCTACTAGCCAAATGCTGGTAAAATATGCAAGTGGCTGGTAGATTTGCTACACTCACCAGCCAAAAAAACAATGGTACTCTATTGAGTGGCTGGTGAAATTTGAACATTGAATAGCTATTTGGCTGATGGACGAAAAAGTTAATTTTGAACCCTGGTTGTAAGCCTACTTCTTGACATTTCTTTTGTACTATAGGCTTTAGGCTGAGATATGGGAAGGGAGTGGAGCTTCAAAATGCTGTTAGAGACGGGGGGGGGGGGAAGTGCAAGGTTAAACGGGTTTTATTTAAATATTTATATGAAACAAATGTAATAGGTAGAATATAACTTTTTTATAAAGTTTTTTTTATTTATTAGTGTTGGTTGTTTAAAGTCATGGTGTTACTACTCTGGTACAGTAGGTGGCGGCATGCACCGCCCTGTCTCTGGGCAGGTGTTGGGCGGCCGGGTTGCCATGGTTGTTGCCTTATATACAGTCTATGGTTGTTGCTAATAGTGGACGCATGAGCAGTGATGGACCACTGTTTTTATCTTGTACTAGAATATGTTGATATATCTTCACTAACCACCTGGCGCTTAGGATGTAAAACCATCTACAAAGGGTAAATACATGTGTTTGGATTGTTAACAGCGCACCATATCGATGCCGTTTGTAGACGTTTTGATGCTAAACGCTATTAGCATGCTAGCAAGCTAGCGTCATTAGCATAACAATCAATTTGGTAGCATGGTAGCAGCCTAGCTTACATTGATGAGCTATGGCTAATGTTGTTGGCGAACATTAAGCTAAAACTAAATGATTTGAAAATAAGATAGCGTTCAAGTTTTATTTTATTTTATTGAAGTGACAGAGGAGACGTATATTTTCACTCATTACACAGAGAGGACCAGGAAACTGTCATTGGACCCCCTGAAACGTAGCTAGCTAGATGTCTCCGGCTGTTGGCCATGCTGTTGGCCTGCCAGACCGCCATTTTGGACTTCAGCGGCAGCCTGAAATTAACTCAGTTTTTCCAACGCTCATGCTTCAGGTGACATCCCATGAACTCGTGAGTACAAACACTTGAACTTGCATTGTATTTTGGAAGCTTGCACTAAGTGAATCGGTCGTCTGCTTAGGTTGTGTTAATTTCTCGTTGAAAGCTTATTTAATGGGAAGGCACACAAACAATCATAATGTGAAAACTGGTTGCAGTGACGACGCTGTTTAAGCCTAGTTTTTTACAAAATTGAAGTAGGCTAGATCTGCAACCAGTTCTAGTTAATTAATCAATATGGCGTTTGACAGAAATAATTGTCAACTATTTTGATCATCATTTAATAGTTTAAGTAATTAAAAAAAATTGCAAACATTCTCTGGTCTCAGCCATATACTGTATACAATAGGTTGTAGCTTCTCCAATGACAGGATTTTAATATTTACAGTCAATGGATTTGCTGCTTTTCTCAGCTTTAGGCTGTTTCATTGTAAAGGCTGAATATAAAAAGAAATAAGCATATTTCCAAAAATGTTTAACTATCCTTTTAAAAAAGGCCAAGACAGTTTTACTATCTTGGAAACCAGCTCCACTTGTACCTTCTCTTTTATGTTGTAAGAAACAAAGTTATCCTAACTCTAAGTATTATTTGCCAGCTAAGGTGAACCACAATCTTAAGTTAATTTTCAGCCTTCTGTGTTCTTTGATGCAAATAATTTACCACAGCCAGAACGAATAGGCTTTTACACCAGTAACCTGTCTATTCATCTCAGTAGACTATGGCCTACTTCCAACAATGCTTTCTGGGTACTTATTTAATATAGTGTAGTAAGTGTGCCAACTTAGCTCTGTTAGAATCCAAGACATTCAGATCTTTTGAATACTTAATAGACTGTCCCTCAAGACCAAAGTGAAATATGATTCTTGGACAAAAAGTTATTATGATTCTGTCTTGAAAATTAGTAGAATCACAGTCAACATATTCAAGCTATCAAATGCAGTTTTCTGTAATACAAGTCCAACATTAGCATTCATGCTTTTTTGTGCAGGGTTGGCACATGATATTGTGTGCCTTTTGTCACTTTTAAATTTAATCATTCTCGTAATGGAAAGCAGCTTAGTTTGTTCTTGTAACTTATCCAATCATCTGGTATCAAAGCATTTTCTGTCTGCTTAAAATCTTTTGTTAATCATTTTCAAACATTCTCCTTTTTGGATGTGAACGGTTCATCACAGACACAATAAAGGCTTTAGACAGTATAATAATGTAACCCATGTAGGAAATTATTTCGACACTGTAGTTAACATTAGCGACACATTTACAAGCGGCAGCATTCAATTAAAGCGATACTTTCATCACGGTTGCATTTTTTAATCCATAAATATTATAATCGGGGCCTTTAGTTTATATCCACGACGTTCCACTTCTGGGATTGCTCCGTTGCAGACGGAAATGTCGCCGGATTTCACTCATTTAGGTTGGATACCCGTTGCCTTGGGCTTTCTTTGTGTTGGCATTTTAAACTCCGGTGGATTTCTGAGGACTATGGTTAACTGCTCCTCAGATCTCTGCAGGGTAAATCCAGACAGCTAGCTAGACTATCTGTCCAATCTGAGTTTTCTGTTGCACGACTAAAACAACTTTTGAACGTACACGTGTTCCACCAAAACAGGTTCCTTCCCGAGGCTCTTTTGCAGAGGCGCCGCGCAAGACGATTGTGATTGGTTTAAAGAAATGCCAATAAACCAGAGCACGTTTTTCTCCCATCTAGGAATGCTTTGTGGACTAACCAGACCCTCCTTTGCAGTGCTGTGGAGGAAGGTCTGGCAATGCGAGACTAGTACTTCTTATTGCATTAATTTTGGCTCAATGCAGATATGTCTATTGACGTATGCTGTAGGGATGCACCGATACTGATGCCAGGATTGGGTATCGGTCCGATGCCGTGCGCATGTACTTGTACTACCACACCCAATACCACCTCATAGCAATGTGACAATAACTTCTCCGTCAAGCAGGTATAGGTGACGGAAGAGGAGCAGTGCCAGCCGTCTGGAGATTTTTGGCTGTAAAAAAAATAACTGGGCTCTTGCCCAATGCATGATTGCACTTGACGACCAGCCATTGTTTGTCGTTAATAATTCTGGGTTTCGACGTCTTCTCAGTATACTGGAGCCGAGAGATTCCCAGCCGTCACCACGTTACAGAAACCGTGTTTCCAAAGCTGCTTTGTGAAAAAGCACATCAACAGCCTGTTGCCCGTAAACTTCACCACTGATATTTGGAGTAGCGGTGTCAGCCCAATGTCTCTCATCAGCTTAACAGGCATAAACATGAAGAAAGCGATATTTCAATCTGCTCTGTCTGCATGCGGTTTCTGCACAGCGCTGTTTTGACAACCACAGTGCTACTCTGTAAATAGCGATTTACTTTTCACAAACGGGCTGAAACGAAAGCTCTCGGTGTGTAGTATAACTGTTTTAACTGTTATAGTTTGCCACAAGTCTAAATTTGGACAAAATCTTGTGAATTTAGCTGCTGGCGTAAACAACCATCCTCTCCACTGGATCAGTAAATCCACATGGGTGCTTAATATGCACGTGAATGATGACGTCATCAGACTTTGCGTTCTTCGTTCTTTCTAAACTTCACTCAGTATTTTGATATTAGGAATTATATGGTTTATTTTATTGACACTCCAGACCCAGCAATATGATTTCCGATATCGGAGGGAACAATCATTTATATATCATTATTCTCATTTTCATTGAAACATATTTAAAATAAACGTGATTATTGTGTGATTAATGCAAGGATTTAGTCTGTCCATAGTCCATATAGCTATTTAGATAAAATTGCAATTAATTGTGCAGCCCTAGGCTGAGGTCTCCTGACTTTTGACCCACTTTTCAGACATCAAATCTACAAAAGTACAGTTTATCTGTCTGTAAAAGTAATGGCCCTCGTCAATGTGTAATTTCCTACTCGCTGAGGTCATTGCTTGCTGCTGGTTTTGCATCACGTTTCAAAAAGACACAAAAGTTTTGTGGTCTTCCTCTCTCGCCCGCTCGCTGTTGTCGTGCCTCTCAGCAGGTAGTACAGATATATTTAGAGCCCTTTTTGAAGAAGTTTTAAAAGATCTCTGTGTGGTTTGGTGAGGATTTGTTTTGTCCAGTTTGTGGTCTCCCGGGTAGAACTGGAACCTCTGTGTCAGGAGCCCCTCGCCACCTGGGGTCAGAGTTCATGTAATCACCCCCCCCTCAAAAAAAATAACACTTGGTCTTGATTAGAAGGAACCGACTCCAGTCTTAAAATCCCTTTAAACTCATTTCATGAGTATTGGTCCGAGCCAAACGAATGGATTCCTCCTCCAGTTTGTTAGTTTTCCCTTAAAGGGCCGCTATTCCAGTTGTAATTGTAATTGTGTTGTTAAACACTTGACAACGCGCAATACATCAAAGGCACATGCATATTAACTTTTTTGCTACGTGTGCCCAATGCTAGCTTTTTTTAAATTCCATCCGTTCTTGTAACCTGAGTTTTCTTCCAAAACGCAGTAAGGGCGAACTTGATGAGCTTCAAACTTAATTTCCAAAAGCATCTGTTGATTTTAGTTCAGTTTTGTGGTGCGTTATATATACATCTACACTGAAACCTTCCAGTTTCTAAAGGTGTCAAGATGCAGCCAGGCCTAATCATCTGAGCTAAATCTGACCTGATCACAGGCCAATGAAATCAGTCTTTTTCTTTTAATCATTAAATGCTTGTCAAGATTGCCTAAAGCTCAGGGTGGCGTCTTCACTAGTCCATAATTGCAATTTTGATAAAGTTGCGATTAATTGTGCAGCCCTAGGCTGACGTCTCCTGACTTTTGACCCACTTTTCAGACATCAAATCCGCAAAATGACAGTTAATCTGTCTGTAAAAGTAATGACTTTTAATCGCTCTCGTCAATGTGTACAGACCCTTTCCAAAAAATTAGAATATCATGGAAAAGTTTATTTATTTCCATAATTCCATTCAAAACGTTAAACTTCCATAGATTATAGATTCAGGGCCCACAACTTAAACGATTTCAAGTATTTAGTTGTTTATTTGTACATAATTTGGGCTTCCAGCTCATAAAACCCACAAAAACAGGATTTCAAAAAATTAGAATACTGTGAAGAAATCAGCCCAAATTTTACAGGGCATGAATGTTTTAAACTGAGTGTCACACACTACTCATCTACTAAACTCAAAGCACCTGCACAGGTTTTCCCAGGTGTCATTAAATTGCTTCACTTTGGTTCAATTGTCTCAGTTAGGATCAATATAGGGAAAACTGCAGACTTGACAACTGGCCAGAAGACCATCATTGATACCCTCCATAGGATGGGTAAGCCACAAAAGTTCATAGCTAAGGAGGCTGGCTGTTCACAGAGTGCTGTGTCCAAGCATATCAATGGAAAGTCTAGTGGAAGGGCAAAATGTGGCAGGGGAAGATGCACCAGCAGAAGAGCTGACCGTGGGCTTCAGCGGATTATCAAACAGAGAAGATTCATGAATCTGGCAGAGATCCAGAAAGAGTGGAATGAGGCGGGAGTCACAGCTTCAAAAACCACCACATTCAGACACATCCGGGAGATGGGCTACAACTGTCGGGTTCCTCGGGTCAAACCGCTTCTGAGCCTGAGCCAACGTAGGAAGCGTCTCAACTGGGCCAAGGAGAAGAAGGACTGGACTGTTGGCCAGTGGTCCAAGGTCCTCTTTTCCGATGAAAGTAAAGTGTGCCTTTCATTCGGGAATCAAGGGCCAAGGGTTTGGAGGAAGAAGGGTGAGGAACAGAACCCAAGCTGCTTAAGGTCCAGTGTGAAATATCCACAGTCAGTCATGATTTGGGGTGCAATGTCCAGTGCAGGTGTTGGTAAACTCTGCTTTCTTAAATCCAAGGTCACCGCATCAGTCTACCAGAATGTTTTAGAGGACTTCATGATTCCTTCTGCTGAGGATCTGTATGGAGATGCACATTTCATCTTCCAGCAGGACCTGGCCCCTGCCCATACCGCCAGAAGCACCAAAACCTGGTTTGATGCCCATGCCATCACAGTGCTTGACTGGCCAGCCAACCCGCCGGACCTAAACCCCATTGAGAATCTATGGGGTATTATCAAGAGGAAAATGAGGGGCACCAGACCCAAAAACAAAGAAGAGCTGACAGCAAGCATCAAGGAAATCTGGGCTTCCATAACTCCCAGGCAATGCCACAGGCTGATTGCCTCAATGCCACAGCGCATCGAGGCAGTGATTAAGGTAAAGGGATTCCCTACCAAGTATTGAAGATTGACCTATCGTTTTGAAAGTACCATATTTTGATTGCTTCGATGTGATCCTAATTTCTTTTTTTTTCTGCAAAAACTGAGAAGTAAATGGTGATTTCTTCACAGTATTCTAATTTTTTGAAATCCTGTTTTCGTGGGTTTTATGAGCTGGAAGCCCAAATTATGTACAAATAAACAACTAAATACTTGAAATCGTTTAAGTTGTGGGCCCTGAATCTATAATCTATGGAAGTTTAACGTTTTGAATGGAATTATGGAAATAAATAAACTTTTCCATGATATTCTAATTTTTTGGAAAGGGTCTGTAATTTCCTACGTACTTGCGGAGGTCATTGCTTGCTGCTGGTTTTGCATCACATATGTTTCAAAAAGACAGGAGTACACAAAAAGAATTTTATTAAATGGAAACTTGCACATGATTTGTAATGCAGAGGAATAATACTGGACAGTTGGCATAGATACAGAGAGAAAACATAACTTGAGTCAAATCGCCTCATACACAATAGCTAAAGACCAAGAAGAAGACCTTTTGCATAGAAGTCCTCCCCACCCAGTGCAACTGCAGCGTAGGGCTAAAGGGAGAGGTTCGTGTCTATGGGGACATTTAAAGGGACACAATATTAATAATTTCTACATGAAGTTACAGTATCTTCTAGCTGAAGTCCATTATCATTCTCCTAGTATGTTCTTTTATGTATTAAGACAGGATCTACGGATGATAAATAAGTTATATACAATGAGAAATTAGATAAGGGGATGATTGAAAGGTGAAGTAGCAAAATAGGGGGAGGGTGGGAGGGGGCGTTACTAGATATGAAGCCATGCAGTGGGTCGGATTGAAGCAGGGTTTTTTTTTTTTGTTTTTTTTTGGCAAATCCAGGACCAGTTGAGCCACATCTGTTTATTAGAGCCAGATGACGGGAACTGATCCTGGTCATGTTTTAGATGTGAGGCAAGAAGTAAAAGATTCGCTAGTTTTCTGTGATAGCCCTTGTTTGTCGTGTGTGTCCGACTGTAACGAACCCAACTGAGCCCCCGGTGCAGGTGACATCCAGGGGCGCTGTGAGGATTGTGGTCTTCCTCTCTCGCCCGCTCGCTGTTGTCGTGCCTCTCAGCAGGTAGTACAGATATATTTAGAGCCCTTTTTTGAAGAAGTTTTAAAAGATCTTCTCTGTGTGGTTTGGTGAGGATTTGTTTTGTCCAGTTTGTGGTCTCCCGGGTAGAACTGGAACTTCTGTGTCAGGAGCCCCTCGCCACCTGGGGTCAGAGTTCATGTGATCACCCCTCCCCCCAAAAAAACACTTGGTCTTGATTAGAAGGAACAGACTCCAGTCTTAAAATCCCTGTAAACCCATTTCATGAGTAGTGGTCCGAGCCAAACGAATGGATTCCTCCTCCAGTTTGTTAGTAGTTTTACTATTCCAGTTGTAGAGAAAGTTTTTTTTCTTTGTTAAACACTAGAGTAATTATACTCTACAAAGCGCAATACATCAAAGGCACATACACATTAACTTGTTTTGCTACACATGCCCACTGCTCCCTTTTTCCATCTTCATAAATTTTTTTAATTCCATCCGTTCATGTAACCTGAGTTTTCTTCTCCCTTTTATATCCTTTTTGTTTTCTAACGACCAAAACACAGTAAGAGCGAACTTGATGAGCTTCAAACTTAATTTCCAAAAGCATCTGTTGATTTTAGTTCAGTTTTGTGGCGCTTTATATATACATCTACACTGAAACCTTCCAGTTTCTAAAGGTGTCAAGAAGCAGTCAGGCCTAATCATCAAACAGATCGATCTTTTTCTTTTAATCATTATTTTGCTGTATTAATATTTTGTTGTAAAAATTGACGAATGATGCTTTTAAATCTTTATTTTTGACTTTTTGTTGTAGTGGCAGTTGGCCAGCTGCACATGTATGATAAATGGCTGACATTACGTTAGGTGTCTAAGACTACCAGACCTACCCATCACGATTAGAACGGCAACAAACGATCATCTTCATTATTCATTAGTAGGGCTGTCAATCGATTAAAAAAATGAATCTAATTAATTACAGACTCTGTGATTAATTAATCGAAATGAATCGCATACATAATTAACGGTGCCTGAACAGATACTTTTTAAGAAAGTAAAAAAAGAAAACAAAGGGTACTAAACAACCGTTGGTGACATTAAAGAACGGCTTGTTTATTGCTAAGGCCATATGGTCAAAATTAAATGATTTAATAATAATGTATAACAATAACAATAACTTATTTCACTAGTAAATTGCTGTTGAACGACAAAAACAACCACCAAGGACATTTACAATAACTACAAATGCACCACGAAGCTGTAATTTACCAGTTTCATTGAACGCACCGTCTGTGTTGTTTTTCCGACGGCAGCTCGGCAGCTGCAGATTGTTACATCTCGCTGTTGAGTCACAGTCCTCTACAGTAAAACACAGTCAAACTTTACACCGTTCAGCGTTAGCTGTCAGCATTGTAACCGTGTTTAATCCAGCTACTAGCTAGCGGTAGGCTAACGTTAGCTGCTGTTGAGTATAGTGTTAACTAGCTAGCGGTAGGCTAACGTTAGCTGCTGTCGAGTATAGTGTTAACTAGCGTCACGTTCAACGGTGTTTGTGTTGCCTGTATCGTCTTCAGAGCACCAGAGAGAAGTGCCGACATATCAGTGGCACCAGATTTCGGTAGCCAGGGTTGGCAGGAAGAAGATTTTTACAAGTAAATGTTCCAGTTAATGATCCAGGCAGCACATTCTCGTCTCCCTCTTTAATTTTACAGTCGAATGGTGGCTAGAACGGCTCCGGGTCAAACATCAATATGGAATGGATTAATCTGCGTTATTTTTATTTTTTTTAACGCGTTATTTTTTTCTCAGATTAATTAATCGAAATTAACGCGTTATTTTGACAGCCCTATTCATTAATGTTTGAAAGTAGTGAAAATATTCAATATTTCCTAAAGCTCAAGGTGGCGTCTTCAAATAGCTTGTTCTTTCTGATCAACAGTCCACAAATGATCTATTTATGATTATCTCGGCCTAGGCAGCAAATGTTTGGTATTTCGCTTGAAAAATGACCGGATCGACTAATGGGTTAAATAAGTCATTATTTTAGCCCTAGTCAAGAAATTCAATTCTTCTGTCTGTATTGTTTTCATGAAAACATCAGAAGAAACCCGTCTCCAGTTAGCTCTTAATGTGTTTCAGCCACAAGTCCATGATTGTTTTTATAGCTTAGTGAGGTCTTATTTTTAGTCTTTTTTTGTTCTGCTGTTAGTCCAACATGGTGCTGTAAAGTCTCACATTATTTTGTGAAAGAACATGTTTTTATTTCCAGTTATAAACGGATTGCATGTTGCTGCTGTAGAGAGCCCGTGGTCTTCCCAGGCTGTCGCTGCACAGCTCCGGTGGCAGTGTGTGTCGGGCACGGTTTGTGTCGGACGGTTAGCTGCGCTTTGCTGCCACCTGCTGCCTTAGCTTCTCCCTCCTCTTCTTCTCCATCAGCCTGGAAAAGCAGAAAATAAATAAATAAATAAATAAAAAATTATTGTTTTAAAAAACTTTTTTTTTGTTTTTTACGTTTCTTCATTCGGATCCATTTGCGATCCGTTCCATTCTGAATAAACAAACAGCACAGTTTACATGCTTCGTCCTTGTTGCATTACCGGTATTTATTAAGATAATTCTAAACAGATTTCTGTAGTTCAAACAACTCGGAATTGAGAACGTCAGTTATAACGGCCCACGTATTAAAAAATTGTCGGGTTTAAATCGGGCTCAGGCTCATAATTACAGTTAATGTGTCGGGCCGGGATCGGACGCAGCGTGGTCGGGCTTGATTTTCTTGGGCCCGATCTAAAGTCTAACATGCAATGTTAACGCTAGAACTTTTTTGTAGCTTGATAGAAAAGTAAACTTTCACCGTTGTCCTTTTACATGATTGTTACCGGCCGACCTTTTCCCCTTAAAGACAGGTAGCCATGTGGGCAACGTGTGTATGTGACGTAATGTTAGTCCGACGGGGTTTGTTATGAGAAGTGCGGCAGCTGCCGCAGACACAATGATGCACATGCTTTTCGATGGGTAGTGAAGCTACAGTAGTCAGTGGTAATGTTTGCTGCAAAGACGAAATAAATCACCCGATTAATGAATGTCTCCCGGCCTCTTTTCACCAGAGTTGCCAGAAAGCTGCTAACGTTACCAGCCAGGCTAAAGCTAATAAAGCTAGCCTAAAGAAACAAGGGGTCTGTCCCAACCAGTGATGGGAGTAACGCGTTACAAAAGTAACGCAATTACAGTAATGTATTCCTTCTTGCTGTGACGCAGTATTATAACACATGTCGGTAATATTACATCCGTTACAATCTCAGTAATGCGAGTTACAACGCAATTTAAACTGACATTTTGTTTTTGTAAGAATTCACCAACACCGCGAAACATGTCAGCACAGAAGAAAAAAGTCTGCGAGTGTTATTTCCTGTTGCTGGTTTCGGTGGTTGAAATGAGTGATACATGATGATGATGAGACAGATACATTTGCGACATGGACATTATTTTCATATAGTATTAAACAATATAATAAATTAAACATGGAATGTAAAAGGCTGTATACACAAATCAATTAATACATGCTTCTTCTCTACATGTTTTTCCCCAGGGTGCGTTGTGTGATCGGTCACCTGCGGTTTCGAGCCTCCACCAGCTCACTGAGCTGGTCCTGAGCTGCTCGGAGCTCCTCCAGACTCTGCTGGTAGCTGAGATCCCCCGAGCCCGACCTCTCCAGGAGGGAAACCTGGTTGGACAGCTCGCTGGTTCGATCCCGCAGCCGCTGGATGGACATGTACAGGTTCTCATCATCTTCCTCCTGGAGCCACAGTCAGAGGAACGGAGAACAGCAAGGCAAGTGGAAGTTATTATGTAAGGGATAATGTAGAGCGAGCCGGATATTAAATCAAGCTGAAGGGGTTCTGATTTGCAATAATGACCGGCTCGCTCTACATTATCCTACTTATTACACAGCTTATGACATGGCTACTCATGCAGAGGTTAACCACTGATTAGGGCTGCATGATATGAAGAAAATATGCAATAACGTTGCTGAATATCGCGATAATAACAATGTAATTTGCAATAATTAAACATATTAAAGTGTACGGCATTTCTGCTGCTTTTCCTCTTTGGTCCCCCTACAGGTTGGAAGCGGAATTGTCCATTACTGCTGTCATTCGAACTACATATCCGCTACCCGATCTGGCAAACTTGCATAGTGTGGTTATAGCTGACAGAGAGTCGCAAAGCGAATGCAGAAGTGCCGTTCACCCTGTTAGGAGTTGATGAACCACTGAAATGATTATTTTATCCCGGTTAACTTTACCACTGGGGAGCACCGCTTATTTTCCTTCTCTCTACCTCTCTCTGCAACTCCCTCACTCTTCTTTTCCTTCTCTCTCTCCCTAACTTACCCCCTCTCCACTTCTCCTTCTCTCAAACTCCCCCTCTCCCCACTAACTCTCCTTAACTCCCCGGCTCCCCCCTTTCTACCTCTGCTTAACTTTACTTCTCCCTATCTCCCCTTCTCTCTAACTCCCCCCTCCTTCCCTCGCTACCACTCTCTTTACCTCTACTTCTCCTCTAAATCTCTCCCTACTCCCTCCCCCTAACTCCCCCTTCCTCCCCTTCTCTCTGCCTCTCCCTAACTTTACTCCCTCTCTTTACCTCTACTTCTACCTCTCCAACAGCCTCCCCCTCTCTACTTATCTCTCTAACTCCCCCTTCCATCTCTACCTCCCCCTTCCTTTACTTCTAACTCCTCCACTTCTACCTCTTTTTAACTCTAACCCTCTCCCAACCTTTACTTACTGTCTCCCCCCCTACCGCTTTTATCCCTGTCTACTTCTCTGTACCCCTTCTCTCCCCAACTTTACTCCCTCTCCTTACCTTTACTTCTCTCTAACTCCAAACTTCTCCCCCCTCTCTCTAACTTAACCCCTTTCCCCACATCTTCCCTGTCTACTTCTCTCCCTCTCTTTACCTCTACTTCTCCCTCCCCCTCCCCTCCGCAGGAACCAGTGGTTTACCTTTGCATTGACGATCTCTATATGGACCAGAAGTGATGCCAATTCCAGCTCTTCACTGTAGCTGTTCTTCAGAGGGATGCTCCTGTAGCCTGACAACACATGGATAAAGCAACACATTGCAAAATACTTGTTTGTATTTAATTCTTTTTTGTCACATCTGCAAAAAGAATTTACAACTCTTCACTCTCCCTCAGACCTTTAATTTTGGTTGGCTTCTTTTAAATACTCAACCATGTCATTAAAACGGGGGTTTTGCAGAATCGTCTAAAACAATTTATGAGTTGTTCTGCATTCACCTGTTCGTAGCAGGCGGACGGGGTAGGTGGCCTGTGCCAGGAAGTTCGGATCACTGAACATGTCCTCCTCGTAGACCGTGAAGCGCAGGAAGGTGAAGGTGGGGTTGTGGATGTCAAACACAAACTGCTTCTGCACCCACACAGGATTCAGACCGTTATCAGCTGGGAGGTAAAACAAAAAATAAAAATAAATGCATATATTACAGCATGAATGGGAATCAAATCAATTAAGGCGACGAGGCGGCAGCTGTCTTACCTACGACATCTGTCTTGCACTTGCAGCTGTCGTAATCCGCTCCGTAGATCTCCACCTCCACAAAGGGACAGACGATGCTGCGGCCATTTTTAGGCAGATGACGGGCCCCCAGCACCTGATCCAGGAACAGCGGATGAATGTTGAAAGCAGGTACAACACTGGAAATGTTTAGGTGTGACAAGACTAAATTAATCTCGCTACAAGTTCAATACTTGTATGTAGTGTTTGTTCTGCCTGTGATCAATCGGACCTGTAACTGGATGGTGATTGGCTCCACGTGTAAGGTGTCCTTGTCGAAAGGGTCAAAGGCGTCGTCCCTCATGACGTCAGGCTGGGGAACGAAGCCGCTGGCGCCTCCGAGCATGAACAAGGCCTGGTTCAGCTGCATGGGTTTATCTGCACACACACACAGTTTTGTGTCTTACAGCTGACATCCTCAGTGTTAACCCTTCCTCTGGTCAGATTTGACCCATTTTCAAAAAGTTTCTATATCAGAAATTTGGGTTTCTTTCAACCAAATTGTCAAAAATAGTAGACGGGAAGATAACACAAGGGTTAAGAGCCTGGTGCTGCAACATTTGACGGGTGTGTCCATCAGAGGACCCGAAGGCTGAACCTGGTTATCCTCCTCAAAAGAGAGTCTAACAGCACTAAAGACAAAACCTAATGATGCATTCAGGTACTTATTTATACCTAGTAAAGAGTTGTTAGGTTTATAACCAGGAAATAGTTATGTGGTTACCAAGAAAACCTCTGATTTATTTATTTCAGCTATTTGAATTTGGAAATAAGGAAAATAAAGTAGCTGCTGAATCAACTTATCTGTGCGTCTCTCTGTGAAAGCCTCTACGCTCTTTATCTTTGTGAAAAGACTCAATGTGTAGAGAAATGTCTCTTGGAAATTCTCTGGGTACTTCTCTTGTTTGCTTTGACATTGTGTAAATACTTGTACATCTGCACACTGACCTGGGGTCTGGAAATTGAGTGCGACTAGCTGGGAGCCACAGAGCCACATGGGCAGCGGGTCGTAGTTGGACGAGTCCAGCCTCTGTCCCCGGGGATAGACTCTGGAAAGCTGACGGCGGTTGTACTGCAGGAAACGTTTCCCTCTGCTGCGTGTTGCAAACTTCTCGGCCTTTGTCTCTGGGAAGGAGGACATGTCCCGGTAACACGCCCTCTCTGTCCCGATCTCTGGAAGCAGCAGCAAATTAAAAAAAGAAAAAGAATTATCACAGAAACTTAAAAAAAATAAATAAATAAAAAATGAAGCAAGAGACAAAAAGAGCAGTTAGATCCTTACTGTCCTCGTTGAAGGGGACAGGTCTGCAGTAGACCACGAGCTCAGACAGCTCCACCGCGATCTTCTTCCTCCTCTCCATTTGCTTCTCCTCCTGCATCTGTTACCATGGAGATAAGCCAACCATACTGTTCAGCCAATACAAAAAAAAAAAATCCCTTTCAAATATTGGTTACTTTCGAGACAGCAGCAATGCGGCCACAAAATTCTGTTTCAAATAATTAGTCTTCACATTATGTCTTAAAATTTTATAAATTGGGCACCCGGATAGCTCAGTTGGTAGAGCGGGCGCCCATATATAGAGGTTTACTCGTCGACGCAGCGGGCCCGGGTTCGACTCCGACCTAGAGCCCTTTGCTGCATGTCATTCCCCCCTCTCTCTCCCCTTTCATGTCTTCAGCTGTCCTGTTGAATAAAGGCCTAAAAATGCCCCAAAAAATTTTTTTGGTCATACTGACCCGTGCATCGGCGTTCTGTGCTGCCTCTCTGATCTTGGCGACCCAGCTGGTTACGTCCTCCAGACTGTCGGCTGCAACGTCCAGAGTCTGGACTGGGTGAGACGACAGCTGCTGGGAGTGGATGGTGAACACATAGGGACGAGAATTCTTCCCGTCCTTATGCACCACTGAAGAAAGATGAAGGAAGAGATGGAAGCGTGATCAGTTTTGTGTGAGAAGGCAGTTTGCTATGAGGGCTAATAGGTAATAAATCACTGTTTTCATCTACTAATAGAGCTATTACAACACAGGAAAATCAAAACGTATGAATCCGTGTTAACTTTGAATTTTCAATAAACAGGTTTGAAAAAATATGTGGCCCAACTAGTGGAATTTGTAATCTTTTGTATAACTGCAATCAATTAGTGGGAGGAAAAAAAATGTGAATGCCAATAGTCTCTTGAGCATGAAATGTATCAGCATGTATGTTTATGTGTTCAAGATGTTGGTTGGTTAGTTTAGGAACGGATCAATTACATGGGAAACTGCAGTGTCTGGTGGTGGCTAAATGTGAAAGAATATGTAGACAATTTAAAGTGAAAATATTGTGTATTTTATACAACAATGCAGATAAATAAGTTTACAAATATGTTGAATTTTGCTAGATTGTAAGACAATTGGGTAACACTTTACTTGAAGGTATCTACATCTACAAGAGTGACATGACACTGTCATGAACACATGAACCCTAACCATAACTTGTCATGACAAAAACCGAATGACACTTACTAAAAGAAGCGTTATGTCATAAACGTTTATGACTTGTTTATAATGTTTGACACGTTCATGACAGTGTCATGTCACTCTTATGTAGATACCGTCAAGTAAAGTGTAACCAACAATGCAAGAGAATTTGAAGGAGAATTTGTTTCTACGTGAAGTGTAGTTTTTGGTAGGGTTTTCTGGGTTAAATTGCATAATTGAAATTGGCAAGTCACACTTAAAAAAAAAACAAACATCATTTGACTGAGTATACCTCTGTTTGTTTACGGGACTCACCGACATGGCAGGTGGGTACATCAATGAAGCCCTTGAGGAATGTTCCAAGAGGACTGTTCTCTGTAGACTGAGACGACACAACAATACAAAATAAAAGATTTGATTATGATTGGAAGTTGATCATTTGAATGAATTAAATCTTTACTTCGAACGATTAAAAGATATATATATAGATATAGATATCTATCTATCTATCTATATATATCTCTATCTATCTATCTATCTATCTATAGATAGATATATCTATATCTATATATATATGGAAGATTAATCCATTCCAGCCGTTCTAGCCACCATTGGACTGTAAAATGAAGGAGACAGACGAGAATGTGCTGCCTGGATCATTAACTGGAACATTTACTTGTAAAAATCTTCTTCCTGCCAACCCTGGCTACCAAAATCTGGTGCCACTGATATGTCTGCTCTTCTCTCTGGTGCTCTGAACCAGACGGCAACACAAACACCGCTGCACGTGACGCTAGTTATCACTATACTCGACAGCAGCTAACGTTAGCCTACCGCTAGCTAGTAGCTGGATTAAACACGGTTAAAATGCTGACAGCTAACGGTAAACGGTGTCAAGTTTGACTGTGTTTTAGCCGTCGGAAAACAATGCAGACGGTGCGTTCAATGAAACTGGTAAACTACAGTCTCGTGGTGCATTTGAAGTTATTGTAAATGTCCTTTTCCCACCTGGTGGTTGTTTTTGTCGTTCAACAGCAAATTACTAGTGAAATAAGTTATTGTTATACATTATTATTAAATCATTTAATTTTGACCATATGGCCTTAGCAATAAACAAGCCGTTCTTTAATGTCACCAACTGTTGTTTAGTACCCTTTTACTTTCTTAAAAAGTATCGGTTCAGGCACCGTTAATTATGTATGCGATTAATTTCGATTAATTAATTACAGAGTATGTAATTAATTAGATAATTTTTTTTAATTGATTGACAGCCCTAATATATATATATATATATATATATATATATATATATATATATATATATATATATATAAACTGTATAAACAAATGACAAAAAATTAAATATATAACAAAAAAAATCGAAACAAAATGTAGTGACCCATTCGAGAAGGGCTAAGTAGAAGCCCTATAGGCTCATCGGGTCCTACCACCACATCTACGTCACAGTTTACAGGCAAGACAAATCAAACAGACTATTTAAACAATACAAAAATACTACATTACATTACTACTCCAATTTACGTCCTACTTTATCAAGATATTAAGATAAGGAAGAACAGACAAAACAACATTTGACATTGTTAAAGCTCCATGTAAGAATGCAAACTCACCACTTCGTCCAGCTCTCTGGTGGGAGAAGTGGGAACCTCGTCCACATAGTTTGCAGGAAACCACAGCTGTTTCTTCCCTCCGTAGTCACCTCGCCACCTAAAGACAAACACACAGGTCCATGACGAGCTGCTGCAGAGCTCAACAGTGACCGTGCACTTTTTTAACAGCTCTGGTTCCAGAAGTGTATTTTTTTTTTTGCGTCCAACTTCTCTATTGATGTTTCATTAAATGCTGATACAAAGAGTTTAAAGCCTGGAACCAAGCCAACCAGCTCCTAGATGAATCTTGACCATAAAACATTTGATTCGGCACAAAATATAACTTTGAAAACCGCAAAAAAAAGGACAAAGGTACAAGACCGTGTACACTACAGAAACCATCATAGACTTCAATGGTAGCAGCTAGCCGTTCGTGGGTGCGGTGAACATTTCCATGGCAACAGTACAGAGTTCCACCAATCCGAGATGTCGCAGTTACGCTTAGGATTGTGGGTAGTGTTGAACTTAGGGATGTAACTATTACCGGTGTAACGGTAAACCACGATAAAAATGTTGACAATAACAATTACCGTTTTCATAAAAAATATCATTATTATCACGGTGGATTACCATGGTGTGGAAACTATGTGTTTAATCCTTCCCATTTTCATCCGAGTCTCCTGAAGTTGCCGCGCAGGCGCCCTGCGTAGCCTCCAACGTGCATTTCTTGAAGTTGGAATCATTGCGGAAGGAGGAGATGACAGCGCTCAGGACATTTGATGTCAAAAGTTGCACTTTTGATAAGGTTTTGCCTTTATTTTTGTAATATAAACACTGTTACACTTTTTGAAACTATTTCAGCTTGTGTAGGCCTATCAGTGCTTTCTGAACATATTGAACACACTTTTAAAAATACCACGATGATTCCGAAAACTGTGATAATTTTGGTCACTATAACCATGAGGTTAAATTTTAATACTGTTAACATCCCTAGTTGTACTTCTCCAAAAGATCGCGAATAAAACGTGTTTTTCTTAAAACCAGGTTGATTTCATACAGACGTTTAGCTTCTACAGGAGCAGAAACTTTCGTTTTACAACCTCAGAGCTTGTGGTCAGTCTACCTCGGATGGTTTAGACCAGGGTTTCTGCAGGTTTTACCACCTCAAATTTAAGACTTTTTAAAACCTTTTCAAGACCTTTATGAATGAAATTTAAGCCTATATCACAACATCAAAGTACAACAAAATGCAGTCACAAAAGTACTTGCAAAGTAAATAAATGTATTCAAATTGAATTAAAAGCGACAGAGTAATAATATTATTATTATTATTATAAAATATTATGTTCATATACAGCAAATTATATTTGGACTATAGCGAAAGAAATAACTACAACACCACAAGTATTTCAATGAGCATTAGAGGTAGCGTTGCATGGACGTAGGACAATGTAAGAACTGTTTAAAATGATTTAAGAACTAGAACACAAGACTTTTTAAGGCCTAAAATTTACATTTTTAAATGTTAGACTTCTTAACTCTTGTGTTGTCTTCCCGTCCACCATTCAACTTTTAGTTTTTCTGGGTCAAAATTTTAAATTAAAACTTCTTTTTTTTGTCACACTTCTCACTTTTCCCGCCGTTTTTGTTTGATTTTTTTTTCCCAAGTTTTTTTTTTTCACTTTTTCCGACGTGTATGTCACTTTTTTCGACATTTTTAAAAAAATTATTTCATCGATTGTTTTTCTTCCTGCATTTTTAAAGTTTTTTCTGACATTTTTGTCACTTTTTTTTAATTTTCTGTTTTTTATTTTTATTTTTTTAAATGCTATAAAATTTAATAAAACACCCAAATTCAATTAAAGTACTGAACTGATTTATTTTACTTGTGAAGAACGGAACCCCACATTTTTTAAAAATGGGTCAAATTTGACCCAAGGACAACAGGAGGGTTAAGACCCCGCAGAAACCCTGGTTTAGACAGATAATAATCAAAATCCTTATGGAGAAAATTAACAGGATATTTACTTCCGGAACCACCCTGTTGAGCTCTATAGATGTTATCAGACGCATAGGAAGGCCCACTGAGATTCACTCACCAGCCGCCCTCCTGCTTATCCACGTTGAGGATGAGCGCCTGTTTGGGGAAACAGAGCTCGTCTTCCCTCTGAGCTCGATAGTCGTACAGAGCTTTGACCGTACACTGAAACACACAGCAGCAGGGGATACACCATCAGACAGAGCTCTAACCGTACACTGAAACACACAGCAGCAGGGGATACACCATCAGACAGAGCTCTAACCGTACACTGAAACACACAGCAGCAGGGGATACACCATCAGACAGAGCTCTAACTGTACACTGAAACACACAGCAGCAAGGGATTAGGGCTGTACGATATGAGGAAAATATGCGATATGTGGTAACATTGTTGAATATCGCGATAACTTACGATAAAATAAATAAACAGAAATTAAAGTGTTCTCTGTTCTGCGTTTCTGCAGCTTTGAGCAGTCTGCTAAAGTACAACGAATTGCTCGTTGAATTTAAAACAAATAAAAAGGAAATCATCTCCAACATTCTTTTTTGAACAGATTGAACATTGAATTGAATGTAAAAGGCAGCACTAAAAAAACGACAGGTACATTTTAAAAATGCAGTTTTCTACTGATATTTTCTTTCAACTAACACAAAAAAATCTCAGTGTCTTTCGCGATGTGTTTATTGCGCCAGTTGATATTGCGATGACGATTAAAAAAAAAACTGTATATCGTGCAGCCCTACAAGGGACACACCATCAGTCTGTCTGCCACAGTGAACGTTTAGATACGACCACTAAGGGGTGCCAAAGTCAAAAAGACTTAAATCCTAAATATTGGTTCCATTTCCACACTCAAAACCATCTCTTTCCTCTAATGTTTCTTTACTTATTCATCCCCCCCCCCGCCCCCCAATCTTCCTCTTTAACTAATCAAAGCCCGGAAATCACTCACACTGGAGACACTGGAGTTTAACTGAACTCCTCTTCAGTATCAGTCATTTTACTATCTACACTTTAAATGATTACACTGCACCTCCAATATTTCTGCTTTTACAGTACAAAGTTGAATGCAAATATGAACCAACTTGTACTTGTTGTACTGCTATGGGTTGGGTACCTCTTTTGCTGCTGATGATTATCAAGAAAAGTATATCCATAGTAGCTTTACGGGTATTCAAATCTGCTAATCATTTCCTAAATAATATGATGATTGAATAATAATAATAATAACAACAACAACAACAACAACAACAACACACAGATTGAACTGAAGGTCTGCAGCGCAAACAGTCTCACTTACCCGAGCGGAGGGCATCTTATTGGCCTCCACGTAGAAGTGAGGCGTGCGGACCTCATACAGCGCCCCGTAGTCAAGCTCCTGACAAACAAACAAGAAATAATGGTTCCTCCTGGAGAGTAATGCTGCTGTCGGATTTGATGTTGAAATGTTTCTGAATACATGGAGGAAGTGTTTACAACGGCAATCTTCAACAGTAGCAGTTCTAGACCATTTCCAATGGAGGGGCCACATGAGATTTTAGGGGTACCCAAATATACTAAGGCCCAAGTACCATACATACCTTACATACCACCAACCCTCCATACAGTAGGTTTGGTTCTACAAAAGACTAACGATACGTGTAACAATACACACAAGAATACTTGTTGGAGCCACATATTGTATGTTGTTCATGGTCTCATTTATATTATTTATTGATTATTATATTGTGCACTTAGATTGTAGGTGGTGGGCGTTTTCATCGAGGATTGAGCAGAAGTGATAACATATATGTTTGCTGCTGCACTAACGCACTTATTTCGACTCACAAAGTACCTTTACATTTGGTAACTGCAGTGTTAGTTGTATTTTACGTGTGGAGGAATAAATCATTGCAATACAATCTGGAGCGCATCCCAGTGTGTTTATGCATCTCTCTGTGTTTAGTCCCTCGCGGCAGCACTTTGTTGGACTGCCTACAGCCGCAACAATACTCATTAAGTGTTAACCTACATTTTATGTACCACTGCCCATGAATAATATCCCCTTTTGGTGATAAAGGCGGGGTTGTCAATTAAATGATAATATTTGCCTGAGTACTGATTTTATTTGCATCGAAATGCGGTTTAAGGTGCAGATTGATTGGAAAAGGCTACACTGCATTGTCAAGCTACAATAATGCCATTCTGGAAGTCACATTTGATTGATATAATTAATCTACAAAATGAATCAACAAGTTTAATAATCGATTATGTCTTTTATCGAGCAAAGACTTCAGACATTCACTGGTCAACTAAAAAACACTAAATAAAATATGTCATAATAGGCCAACAGACTGTCAAAACATGGATTTAGTTTTTCGGTTTTGGAACACTGGGATAATTTTTCTTTACTATTTTATGGACTAGATGCTTAAAGCTATAGTGCTCAGTTTCTGCTGCCCCCATGAGGAATTCTAAGTAATGACAACAACACTGTTGGCACATGATACAAGCCTTCCTTCATCGCGCACGAGTAACATTTCTGAAAGTAATCATTATTTGCAGTCCTAAACTCATATTTCAAGTCAAGTTAGACTTTAATATCGTACAAAAATGAATGGAAACCATTGGCTGCTTTGTGAAACAGAAAGCAGTAATGTAAACTTGTAACGTGATTGGTGAGGTGTGTGTGTGAGAGTGTGAGTGTGAGAGAGAGAGAGAGAGAGAGAGAGAGAGAGAGAGAGAGAGAGAGAGAGAGAGAGAGAGAGAGAGAGAGTGAGTGAGTGAGTGTGAGTGTGTGTGTGTGTGTGTGTGTGTGAGAGAGAGTGTGTGTGTGTGTGTGTGAGTGTGTGAGAGACTCACCGTGGTGCCCATGCGGTCCAGAGTGTCCTCGTTGATGGGGTAGCGGAGCCTCATCTTGCGGTACAGAGGTTGCTTCTCGTAGTAGCTGACGAGATCGACGAGACTCTCAAACTCCGCCGAGCTGCCCAACATGAAGAGACGGCCCTCCTGCTGGATACGACAGTGTTTGATCTTCCCCTCCGCCCTGCAGACGGATGATGGGCACAGGAAGAAAATTAGCCACAAAAACAAAAAGAGACATAATGGAGTTTTTGGTGTTTTTTTAAAGAGCACCTATTATGCTTTTTTGGGGATTTTCCCTATATTTTAGTGTGTTATATGAATGTTTGTGTATGCAATAGATGTGTAAAGTAAAAAAAACAAACACATTTCACTCCAAATAAGGCTCTCTCTCCCACAGACAGCACTTTCTTTTCTCCTTTTTTTGATTCCTGTTTGAAATTCCTCAATTAGTGATGTCACTAATTGAGAAAGCCAGCCCAGTTTTTCATATTTGCTGCCCATAGGTGCTGCCTGGGCAAGCACAGCCCGCCCAGGGGCTTGTTTGAATTTGGTTGACCAATCGCAACAGAGTGCGCCAGCTGACCAATCAGAGCAGACTGGTTCAGAGAGAGCGTTTCAGGCGGAGACACTGCAGCAATGGGCAATATGAAAAGGATAATGTATTGTAAACCTGTTCTAGTAGACCCCACGAGTACAAATATGATACTGAAAGGGAGTATAATAGGGGCTCTTGAAATGAAACTGATGAGTTTATGTTGTCGTTGGTTTTTTTCTACCTGAAGGAGATGGCGTAGGAGTTGTGTTCGCTGCGTTTTCGCACCAAGAAAGCTCCGTCTCGGGGGACGCGCATCAGCATGTGTTCAGCCTGAACACGGGACAGACTGGAGTGGAACCACCTGGAGAACACAAAGCTATTCTATTCAGTCATGGATGAACCGTTTTCCCTTTTACTTTGACACAAATCAAAAGCGAGAGCCAGACTCACTCTCGGCTCTCGTGGGCGTTGGGCTGAGGCACGGGGCTGCCCAGCCTCATCTCAAACTCGTTGCAGCGCAGTGGCGTGTCTCGGTAGTGGCAGATGAGGCGGTAGAGGCTGTCAAACACCAGGTTGTCGGTCAGGTAGAAGCGAGTGGAGCCGGACTCCTGCCGTGAATGGATCCTGCAGTGCTGGACTCGACCGGAGCGCCTGGAAGAGGAGGAGGAGTTAATACGTTGATTTCTAGTAATCTGTCATAATAATAATAATAATAATAATAATAATAATGATAATAAGATAAGATACAACTGTTCACACAGAAATTGGTCTGCTCCAACAATCAACAGATAAAGAACATTAAAAAAACATCCGTATGGTCACCCAACAAACATCTGATACACCCCCCCACACACACACACACACACACACACACACAATCCAAACATGTAACATTTATTGTCAAATAATAATAACAAATAAATGATCTCTACTCGCTTATTGTTTCCGAAGCTTTCAGTCACACCTTGTGGCCTTCCTCATCCTTCGACTTTAGGGGCCACAAGATGTGACTGAAAGCTTCAGAAATGGGAATGTAAATCAAACTTTTATTCCTAATATTTAGTTATTGATTCATTGTTAACATAATTTGCCAGACAAGGAGCAGATGTATTGGATGACCTGTGGTCCATTTGATCCCTTTTTATTTTGAAATTTACAATCTTGGCAAATATTTGATTTTTAAAGATTATTTTTTGGCCTGTAATGGATAGGACAGCTGTCGACAGGATAGGGGGAAGAGAGAGGGGGAAGACATGTAGCAAAGGGCCGCAGGTTGGAATCCAATCCGGCCCACTGAGCCTTAGTACATGGGCCCGTGAGCTACCAGGGCGTCCCAAATATTTGATTTTTAAGTGGCTTCCTAATACAATTAAATAATCTTTCAAATGCAATAAATAAAAAAAAGGAAATCTTTCCAATTCAGATTTTGTGACAAATTATCAATCTATCATTTTATCCTTATTTTTTCTATTTATTTCATGTTAAGTTCACTTCATATTTCCCTAACAACTAAATTTGAACAAATGCTGAAAGAAATTTTCTCCCAACTCTCCCCATTAACGATACAAATTCCCTTTAACTCTGCTTACATTCTACATTTTAAATCTGTTTTCTCTTCTCCACTGAAAGGTGGGGGTTATCACTTGTGTAGGAGCCGTCCCGTTAAGTGTTACCAACCAGAACGAGAGGGTGTAGTCCCCAACAAACGTCTCACTCTCCCGGACCAGGAAGGTGCCGTCTTTGGCCCCGCCCTCGCAGTACTCCTGCAGGAGCTTCTCCGCCACCTGTCGGCCGTCGCGGCCTCCGCCCAGCTTCCCATGGAACCAGCGCTCCGCACAGTGCTGCTCGTTGTTGTTACACTCCTGACCAAGAACAGGAAAGAAGGAGTGAGCATCGTCTGTACCTGACTAATACTTTCTTTTCAGATTAGATTGACTTTATTGATCCCAAATTGGGAAATGTCAGCGCTCCAGCAGCAAATATAAGACACACAGCACACATACAAAAGAAATATTAAATAGGATAGAATACAAGAAGAACTATTCCAAAAATATACACAGGAAAGCATGTACAAACGTATATACAAGTGGCTTTTTCCCGATTTTATTCTTTCGAGATACATTGTATTGCAGTTTTTATTTGTTGCTATTCAATAGTATTGATTATTGCGTTTTTATTTTCCTTCTTTAACGAAAACAAAAGTTGAGTAATACACTTCAAGACCATATATCATGAGACATTTCTAAAAACTAAGTTTTTTGGGGGAATTTTAGGCCTTTATTCGATAGGACAGCTGAAGATGTGAAAGGGGAGAGAGAGGGGGAGTGACATGCAGCAAAGGGCCGCAGGTCAGAGTCGAACCTGCGGCCGCTGCGTCGAGGAGTAAACCTCTATATATGGGCTCTACCAGATGAGCTACCCAGACGCCCAAAATTAATTGTTTTCTAAAAAGAATGCACATCACATGTCAGTCAGTCAGTCTGACATTTATTTCATTTGTAAAGAAGAACATAACATGGATTTTCTGCATTCGGTCTGTTTTGCTGGAAACGGAAAAGATGTAGTCGCCGTCAGAGGTACCGTATGAACAGAAGACATTTAGGTGAATCATTGGTCAAAAATAAATTAAATACAAATATCAATTCTGGGGAAAAGAATCAATTTCAAAAAATTTCGCAAAAAAAAAAAAATCACAATACATTTGATTTTCAATTTCTTTTTTTCGCCCCTATTAAATAGTATTTATAAAGATGTAAGTAAACCTATGTTTGTGCAAGTTGCTCTATAGTGCAGTATTGTGATGTATTTGAGTCTTATCTAACACTAAGCGTTGAAGATAAGATTGTATAAGTTGTATTGCATGTGGTAGGAATTCTTGTTCGCGGGCAGGGCGACCCCAAAGCTGTTATAGCCTTTTGGAGAAAGTGCTCCGCTATTTGTCCTCATTTATTTATAATCACCTCTTTTCCTTCCTCGTCCTCCTCTTCTTCAGCTGTCTGGTAGTGAGACGTCTCTTCCGAGTAGTAAATCTTATTACTGGTCAGGACAAAATAGTGTGGAGTCCACGTCTGTGAATCAGAAACACATGTCAGTAACACACACACTACACGGACTGTATATCTGATGTATAAGAACTCACGCACGTGGTCGATGGGGTCTTCCAGGTAAAGGATGCCGTTCTTCAGAGAGTTGCTGATGTCGTTTTCAGAGTAGCTGGCTGAAGTCACCTCTTCATAAAGCGTGCCTTCCACCAGTTTCTTGTGCTGTGACACAGTGAAGAAACGTTTCGAGACACACTGTTCAATGCGGTAGTGTTTTACTGCATGCCTGCACCGTGTCGGAACTTCTGGACAACTTCTGAGCAACATGTTTTTATGGAGGTCAGACATCATGCTCGAGGGGGCGTCCTCTAGCTCACCCAGTAAAGTGTGCCCCAGCCGTCCAATCACAGTGGAGGAGGGGTGGGACAAATAACAACACAAAGACCAACCGTCATGTACAAGTGCTGAACAACAACGGAGTAGGAGAAATGAATACTGCTGGACCGTATATATCTTTCCTATCTATCTGCGTGCTTCAGCCTTCCCTTCATTCAGAACAAGTACTCTAACCCTAACGGTGCCGACCCATAAGCGCCAAAGCGCTCTAGCGCTTCCAGCTGAGTGTTTTCAGAAGAGCGCCTGGCGTTTTCAGCTGGGACAAAATGCTTTGGTTGACAGGCAACCTTGTGAAATTTAAACCAGCGACTGTCCGACCAATGAGAATTTGGTCGTACCAGAGCCAATCAACCAACCAATCGACCAACTGACCTGGAGACGCCGGCCCTACCTGAAACCTACACTGAGTCTGCACCTCCTCTCAAAATCACTTTCTGTAGCTCGGTGAGAGTCTGTTGCCCTATTATGACATTACACATCTGACTTTGAAAGATGCTGTGTCTAGGGCTGGGCAATATATCGATATTATATCGATATTGTGATATGAGACTAGATATCGTCTTAGATTTTGGATATCGTAAAATCTTAATATGCTAAGTGTGGTCTTTTCCTGGTTTTAAAGGCTGCATTAGAGTAAAGTGATCTCATTTTCTGAACTCAACAGACTGTTGTAGCTGTTCTATTATTTGCCTTTTCACACTTTGTCATTAAATCGACATTTCTGATGATTATTTATCAAAAATCTCATTGTGTAAATAATATTTTGTCAAAGCACCAATTGTCAATCCTACAATATCGTCGCAATATCGACATCAAGGTATATGGTCAAGAATACCGTGATATTTGATTTTCTCCATATCGCCCAGCCCTTGCTGTGTCTGATATGGTTTGCTACGCAGGTGTGTGATTGTCTGTGTACCTTGATGAGGATCTTCCTGCGGAGCTGGTAGGGTGAGGGAAGCTCCTCGGCGCTGTTATCGACGGGCTTGGTGAGCAGCAGATCTCCAAACACCTTCTTAAAGTGCGTGGCCATGTTCCTCTGCTGGACCACGCTGCAGTGGTCCTCGATGGACAAGATCACAGGATACCTGCAGAGGCACAACAGCAGGTGGGTGAGTCTCTTCACCCTGGTGTTGGTGGTTAGATGTCAGAAACTAAGCAGAAACTTCACCTAAATATTTTCTGTTTATACGGTACCGCCAACGGCGACTACATCATATCCGTTTCCAGCTTAACTGAGCAAAAGCAGAAAATGCAGAAAGATCCATTTTATGAAGCTCAGCGTAAATTCTTTCAGGAAGACTTATAAACTTCATCCACCTCTCTCTCTTCCTAACACTGATCAGCTGTTTCGAGGCGTTCACTTTTCAGTGAAACCAACCAGAATTGGCCATGAATTTTACGAGCCAATCACAGCATGGTATCCCTGCTATAATTCTGTTCTTTTCTCTGCTGCTGTCAGTTGTCATTTCAGGCAAAGCGTGAAACCCTCGTCCTCCCCTTCCACCTCCAGTCATCGTCATCCACGGCACCCTGGGTCCTCCTCCGGCAGACCGCTCCCGTCGGCTCCTTCGGTCCGGTCTTCGGGTCCTTCACCACCACCACCACCACCAGTGTCTAGACTCCATCAGGGGGGATATGCCTTCGCTTCTCTACCCCTTTAAAATTATTTTTATAACGATGGAGTCTTACCGAGACTCTGTACATTTCATATTATGCATATGTACAAATAAACTTTTGCATATTTGCAACGAAGTCTCTCCTGATTTAAATGTTCTTCTTTAAATGAATTAAATATCACACTGACTGACTTGTGACGTGCATTCTTCTTAGAAAACAATTTGTTTTTAGAAATGTCTCATCATATATTGTCTCTAGAAGTGTAATACTTATAACTTTTGTTTTTGTTAAATAAGGAAAAGAAAAATCGCAATACTCAGTACTATCGGATTGCAATTACAATACTAGAATCTTAATCAATACAAATCGAAATCCAATCGGCACCCATGTATCGTGGAAGAATCGAATCGGGACAAAAACATATCGCCCCAGCCCTAATGAATACCAATACATTGTTTACTTTGATAAATTGGGACAGCGCTGGCATCGTCACCCAGACCGGTGTGACCTGACGAACCCAGTTAACATATCTCAACACAATGAAAACCAGCTCCAAACTTACTCCGATGTGACGAAGGCGTGCTCTTTGATGGTGTGCAGCACATCCAGGAATTTGATCTTGGAGGTTAGCGTGTGGCCGTGGTAGATGATCGGCAGGTCGTCAGGTCCGTCCCAGCAGTCCACTGAGATCAGAAAACACACACATTTAGTTACAAACCTCGACTGAATGTTCAGGCTTTTAAGCTGTGTGACCCTGACAGAAAAGACCAGACCAAAACAGAAATCTGAGCACAAAATAAGACAACAAAAGTACATAAGGGAGTGTTGCAGAATACATTTGATTAAATGAGCAGCTAAATATCCTCAGCTCCACAGTAACAGTGGGCCATATGGAGATAGTCATGTCATGATATTTTTCACCAAATACAGTACCAGTCAGACGTTTGGACACACTTCCTATTCAAGTGAATTGTTAAATGTCAGAAACTAACCAAGCAACATGAATACTAGGGGAGCCAGGCTTATATCATGTGGAGGCGCATACAGTTTCGTTGTCATTTCTTAAAATTCCTCATGGGGGAGATAGAAACTACACACTATAGCTTTAAAGTACTCATATTATGCTCATTTCCAGGTTCATTATTGTATTTAGAGGTTATATCAGAATAGGTTTATGTGGTTTAATTTTCAAAAAACACCATCTTTTTGTTGTACTGCACATTGCTGCAGCTCCTTTTTTCACCCTGTGTGTTGAGCTCTCTGTTTTAGCTACAGAGTGAGACATCTCACTTCTGTTCCATCTTTGTTGGCAGTCGCACATGCTCAGTAAGGACAGCTAGCTGTCAGAAGCAGAGTATGAGGGCGTGCCATGCTAGCAGCTAGGCGAGCATTATAACGTGTTACAAAGTGACCACGTTTGTCTCTGAAGTAAAGGCTGGACTACAATAGAGCTGTTTGGAGCAGTTTGTGAACAGTGTTTTCTGTTGGAGATGGTAAGGCCCTTTGGGGTGGACTTTGGGCTTTTTCACTTTGTAAACCTGTAACATGCACAAAAAAAGATATATAACCCAATAAAGGAAAGGGAAAAAGCCAAAAAAGCATAATATGAGCACTTTAACACAATGAGAGTTTTGATACATAATCATAAATAATGTGGATACAATGACTAAAGTGGGTAAAGGCAAATAATAAAACAGCTAGTAAGTCAGGTAGGTTCAGAAAATGACATCCCTTTACTGTAATGTAGCCTTTAAAACAAGGAAAAGACTTGTGTATTATCAGGATATTACGATTTCCAAAATGTAAGACAATATCTAGCCTCATAACTCGATGTCGATATGATATTGATGTATTGCCCGGCCCCTAGGCCCAGTGGATTTCTGATTAAAGCCAACACTTCATTTTCTTGTCTTACGTTCAATGCAGCGGCAGCCCATCCGGAGGCAGCGGGCGTAGGCTTCTAGAGAAGATTCACTGGAAAACTGGTCACCTGTCAGGTAGCTGGGAGAACAACGACATGGAAACAAGTTCACAAGAGCAGTGGTGCTTTAATAATGTCATTCCAGGAGATTTGCTGTCTCACTGACAGTTAGATGTTCCGTTTCATTTTCATTTTTTGCATTCAAACTAATGTTAGCTCCCAATATTGATTAATACAGATCGTCAGTTATTTCCTCTTTAATCATCTGAGTCAGAAAAATGCTTTTAAAAAAAAAATATGCAATTTCGAATGGTATAAAACTGAGAGAAGTAGCAAATCCTCACATTTGAAAAGCAACAATCAGAGAACATTTGGCTTAAAATGATCAGTTGATTCAGTCGTTGGTGTTGAATTTTCTTATTTTTTCAGCATTACACTCAATATAAACGTGATGTGTTTGGTTTAAAGAAAAAGGAAAAAAAAACTTGATAAACTAAAAAAAAGCTGTTATTTACACATTTTATTTTGCAGTTCGCATTAATTCAGTCATTACTACATTCGAGAAGAGTTAGCTGGGCCTTTGTTCTGAGTTACGAAAGTATACAATACATTTCTTTTTCTAAACATGTTAAACACACGTGATTAAGACAGATTTGGAGATGTTGGGAGGCATCACTTAGGCTTCCAGTTTCTGTGCTACTTTAGGCTAGGCTGAGCTATATGTTAATATTGGATACACAGAAGAAATGTATCCTTTCATATGACTCTTAGGCTATGTTTAGACGGAAATGATCTGAAGAGAAAACGCAAAAGTGGCGTTGCGTTCTCACTTTTTATTCCGCGTTTAGACAAGCGTAATGGGGGGAAATCTGCGTGCATATGGTGACGCAAATGTGTGTGAAATGCGATCCACCAAGTCTGCGCGCCTGCGTAGAACCTTCCTTCTACTTGTCTCCCTCTCCTCCTCCTCTCTCCCTCTCCTCAGTAGCGCTAAGCGAACAACAAAAGCTGACAATTTTGTCTGGACAGACGAGGAGGTGGAGTTATTGCTCCAAACAATGCACACACAGAGACACACATGCAGCACACACACACACACACACACACACACAGTGCGTTTTTACCCTTTAGACGGGAACGCGACAGTGGAGTGTTTTTAAGATTTCCACTCTGGAGGGTGGTTTCAATTTGTTTGCGTTTTTAAGTCCCAAAAATGTCGTCGCTATCTAAACGAAAGGCACATCTGATCAAATATGTTGTTGTTTTCACCCGCGAGCGTTGTCGTGTAAACAGGGCCTTAAAGCCCAGTTCAGACCAAAGATTCGTGACGAGACGAAACCGTTTTTTTCAGCATCTGAACCGGCCCGTCTCAGCTCGGCTCAAACCAACTGATGGTCTAGCTGCGACTCAGTTGTTCAAGTCGCAGAGGCTGGTGTCAGAACGTAAGGGACGTCACCCGTTTCAACAGCCAATAGCAAATTCATTTTGTAAAGTCGGCTACAAACTATAGAAAATAAAAACGTAGAACGTAACCTAACCCTAAGCCGTATGGTCGAGCGAGCTAGAGAATGACTAAAAAGAGGGAGCGCCCAGGACTAAACTGTGAATCAGGTTCATCACTAGAAATGTAACTTTAGCAAGCAGCTCACAATCACTGACGTTTATCCACATTCCACATGATATATTTAGCCACAAAAAGCCTGGAAGTCTGAAGTTAGAACAGAAGTACAAAGAGTCGTTCCATTGGGGATGATACACCGTCTCGTCGCGTTGGTGTGAACTGGCAGGTTTTAGAACGCTGCAGACCGGTGCGTTGCAAGTAGTTCCAAGTTTCAACTCGTCTCGTCGCGAATCTTTGTTTTGAACTGGGCTTAATAAGACAGAAAATAAGCAGGATTTTCAAAATGTGGATTGTTTAAAGCACCATTATTTCCCTAAAGCTCCTTTAAATACAATAACAAGATCTTCTTATACAGTATGTGGACTCCTGAGACAAAGATATGATTTGAGACACAAACGTTGAGACCTACGTGTTGTGTGAAGAGGAGATCCAGTACTGAGACAGCGGCCTTTTCATGTCATCGGCAACAACAGCTGAGAGCCGAGGGTCAGACACAGAGTTCTCTTTAGAGAACAGGAACGTAAGGAACTAGAAACACAAAGAAACACGATCAGACTGTGAGGCCAGAAAGAAAAATCTGCACAGTTTATTCCAGCTGTGTCTTTGTTTCACCTCATCCAGTTGCAGCATGGGCTCAGGCTGCGGACCCCCCCTCATGTACCCGGTGAGGAACTCTCTGACACGACTCAGATCCGACGCCCACGACTCCTGAGACGAGCCGGAGAAAGAAGTGAGCACAGAGCAGTTTTATAAGAGAGCATTTTTCTGTGTGTGGCAGTGTTGCAAACTGTATGACACAAGCCAATATGCTGGCACGCAAATTCCACATGTGCACAGATGATGTTAAAACGGCCCTTTTTAGATTCTACTGTACACAAATATCTCAAAAACCAAGGAACTTTTCATCGTCATTTAGACGCTAAAAACCTGCAGCCAGGGAGTCCTTTATTTACAATGAAAAGGTTGAAATGGTCACCTCATATAAATATTTAGGTACCATTTTTGATGACCACCTTGAATTCAGTGTTAATAATGAGGCTATTATAAAAGAAGGATACAGAGAATTCACTTACTCAGGAAACTGAACTCCTTTTCTGTCAGGCCAGTCGTTCTCTGTCGTTTTTAATCAATCTTTTATCGAAAGCCTTATGAATCCTTCTTTTATCTGCTGGTTTCACAGCGTCCCAGTGAAAGACAGAAACAGCCTGAACAGTATAGTCAAAACCTGCTCGAAAATTATTAGTGTGAAACAAAGAGATTTAAATTCTCTTTGTGATCAAGAAATCTTGCGTAAAGCAACTAGCATTTTGTCTTCTTTAGATCATCTACTCCAGAGTGAACTTTCTCTGTTGCCATCAAGACGTCGTTATATTTGATCTTCTTTTTTAAACTAATCGCTTCTCTAACTCTTTTATACCTTCTGCAATTCAACTTTTAAATGAATAAAATATTTTTTTTGATTATTATTTATCTACTCTTTAGGGTGTAGGCCTATACGTAGGCTTGTGTTCGCGGATGACACAACCATCATCGGGCTTATCTCGGGGGGGAGATGAGTCTGCGTATAGGGACGAGGTACAGAGGCTGTCGAACTGCTAACCTTACACTGAACACCCCTAAAACAAAGGAGATGATACTGGACTTCCGGAAGAAGCGTGACACAGGTGGGGTGCAGACTTTCAAATTCCTGGGTGTCCATATCTCTCATGACCTGTCCTGGTCATTAAACACAGCAATGACACTAAAAAGAGCACAACAGAGACTTCACTTCCTCAGAGTGCTCAGAAGGAACAATGTCGAGAGGAAGCTGCTGGTGGCGTTCTATCGGGGGACCATTGAGAGCGTTCTAACGTACTGTATCTCGGTGTGGTATGCAGGCTGCACTGCAGCAGACAAGAGGGCTCTGCAAAGGGTCATCAAGACTGCAGGAAAGATCACCAGCTGCTCCCTGCCTCCCTTGGAAGAACTTGTCACTTCACGCTACATCAATGCAGCAAAAACCACCATTAAAGATACCTCACACCCTGGTCATCCACTCTTTAAACAGCTACCATCAGGCAGACGCTGAGCTGCCAAAACTCGGAGACCCACAGCCATCAGCACACTTAATAAACAAAAGATCAAGTAATCACTGCCATACTGCAATCCACTAAGCACTTGCTGCACTTTAAATACTTTTATATTTATCTATTTGTTGTATTTGTACACCACTGAATATCCTTTGTCTTGTGTTTTTATGTTGTTGTTTTTTTTATTGTTTTTTTATGTTTATGTTGGAATGCATCACCTGAGTGCCATTCCTATGCAAGGACAATAAAGGCTATTTTTGGGCTTTTTATGGCCTTTAATCGACAGGATAGCTTGAAGACAGGAAAGGGGAGAGAGAGGAGGGACCACATGCAGCAAAGGGCCGCGGGTCGGATTCGAACCTGGGCCGCTGCCAAGGACTCAGCCTGCATGGGGCGCACACTCTACTGGTTGAGCTAGAGGTCGCCCCACAATAAAGGCTTTCTGATTCTGATTCTGTGTGCTGTATGTATGTGTGTGTTGTCTGTAGCTGCTCTTAACTAATTGCCCCTTGTGGGATTAATAAAGTTGTTGAATTGAAGTGAACAGCCCACTTGTGGTGCAGCATTTAATGACGCATTCAGAATCTTTCTCAAACTGCCAAGATGGACAAGTGCAAGCCATATGTTTGTGACTAGTAACGTTCCCATCTTTCATGCTGTCTTGACAAATGTTATGTACAAATTTATGTGTCGCTTAACTCAAAAAAATCTAATTACAGTATGATGGCTTTAAATGACCCCACACAGAGTGACACAAGAACGTCTTGCTTTTGGAAACATTGGAAAAAAATGTCTATGTTTTTTAATCACTTTGATTTTATGAACTTCAATTTGTATGACTTTTTTGACTTGTCTGTGTTGTTGTGTTTTACATATTTTTATACTGATATTGACCGGTGTGTCTGAAATAAAGAATTGAATTGTGTGTTGTGCCGACGGGCGATGAGTCTGCTCCGTACCTTCTGGTCCATCTGTAAAAACTTCTGGAAGTCGTAGAGGGAGATCTGACAAAGCTCCGGTCTGTCCACATTCCTGCGAACACAACGGTTTTCAAGATGTCAGACGGCCGAGGAGGGAAAGGTAAAGAAAAGTTCAAATAAATGAGCGAGGAGGCGTGACACATTAACATACAAATGTCTGTCTGGCAACTAACCACGTACCTCTACTACCTATGCCAATTCTATTTATGCCAGTTTTAAAGGTTAATGTTCCATAACGTTAAATGTTTCACATCCAGAGAGCCAAGAAAAAAAACATTTAAGTACCATTAAAATGGCAAAAACACATGGAAATGGTTCACTTTCTTGAAAGCCTAAATCTCCCTTAAAGGGATAGTTCAGATTTTTTGAAGTGTGGTGTTGTATGAGCTACTTCTCCACAGTCAGTGTGTTAGCTAGAGTAGATGGCGGTCGGCTCGCCCCCAGTTTGGAGAAGCAGGCAGGAGTACAGACACGGAAGCTAAGTAATGTACTGCTGTGGACAGGGCAGCAGCTAAATGCATTTTAGACACCTAAAAACATCTATATCAGTTTAAGTGTACGCCATATTTAGAATACTTTCATCACTTTACCTTGCTGTCAGACAGCCCTTTACGACGGGGAACTGAAGCCGTTATCTCTGCTCACTTCAAACCAACCAGACTCCTTTGACAAAACCAGTTATTTTACCTCGGAGAACATGGGAGTTGCTGGCCTACTGCTGCCTCTATCGGTTAGTTAGTTTGTGTTATTGTGTGACTTTAAAGGGTTAGTTTGGATTCACCAAAGTCGCACAATCACACAAACTAACTATTGGTGGAGGCAGCGGTAGAGCAGCTACTCCAACATTCAAAATTACTGTTTTTGTCAAAGGAGTCTGGTGGCTTCGAAGAGAGCAGAGGCAACTGCTTCAGTTCCCCGTCGTAACGGGCTGTCTGACATCAAGGTAAAGCACTGAAAATATTCTAAAGCGTACACTTAAACTAATATAGGAATGTACATTTAGCTGCTGCCCTGTCCACAGTAGTACATTACTTAGCTTCCGTGTCAGTACTCCAAACTGGGGGCGTGCAGACCACCATCTACTGTAGCTAATACACTAGTCTTGCGTTGCCAGACCTTCCTCCACAGCGCTGCAGAGGAGGGTCTGGCTAGTCCACACAGCGTTCCAGGATGGGAGAAAAACGTGCTCTGGTTTATTGGCATTTCTTTAAACCAATCACAATCATCTTGGGCAGCGCTAAGCGCCAGACGGAGCCACGGTGCCTCTGCAAAATAGCCTCTGGAAGGAACTTGTTTTGGTGGAACACGTGTACGTTCAAAAGTTGTTTTGGTCGTGCAACAGAAAATTCAGATTGGACAGATAGTCTAGCTAGCTGTCTGGATTTACCCTGCAGAGATCTGAGGAGCAGTTAACCATAGTCCTCAGAAATCAAGTTTAGAATGCCAACACAAAGAAAGCAGAAGGTGACGGGCATCCGGCTAAAATGAGGGACATCCGGCGATATTTCCAGCTGGACCTGAACAATACCGGAAATCAAATGTCTTTGATATAGACTACCATTACACTGACTATGGAGAAGTAACTCATACAGCACCACTTTAAAAGATCCGGACTATCCATTTAGCGTGTGTGAAAGAGAAACCAGAGATGTAGAAGGACAACAGTTAGGGGGACGTGAAGACGAGGGAGTGGACACTGAGGAAGAGGAAGAGAAGGTGGTGGAGGTGAAGGTGGAAGGACTCACCGCAGAGGGAAGGAGAGCTCCAGCTGCTCAATAATCTGGGAACAGAAGGGGAGGACCCAGGTGACGGACAGGTGGGAGGGAGCCAGGTGAAGCATAAACAGTGAGTGAGCGTGGTGTGGCACGAGTGCAGAAGTACTCAAATACAGTACTGAAGTGGGATTGGGATGTACACAAACTGTACTTTTCCATAGTGGGAGACTTTAAACTTTTCCACAACTACTGTACATCTCAGAGGGAAATGACATCTATCTGATGGCTGATATTACTGGTTATGTTGCAAATTCAGACTTATTGCTGCTTTTGGGTAAAATTATTGTATCTCCGAAATAAAAATCCATCTCCAATTTTGGGATTTTATTTCATCATTATTTATTAAAATGATGATTTTGGTGGTTTTGCTCATTTTTACAACAAATCACATGAACCTGAAGTTCCAGTTAAACCATTTTGAAACCTGCTTGAGTTGCATAAATCCAGCTGTGAACATCCAGTATGCATTCATTTTTTGTCATAGTTACATAAGTTGATGTTCAATGTGAGGGATCAGACAACTCAAACACTTTCCCAGAGTCTTGCTATTTGATTTTCATGCCCTACAGAACATAAATGGAAAGCAATGGCTGCCTAGAACGGTAAGAAAATACATCTGAGGATTAAAAAGTGACATGCTTACCATTACCAAGAATGACACGTAAGCATAAACATAAAGTCTACATGATTCGTAATTATGGAACTAAACCTTGCAATAACACAAGTACATGGTTAGGATTGGGCATCGAGAATCGATTCCTACTTGGAATCGTTCCAAAAATTACGATTCCATCGGAATCGTTTCTTTATTGGAATCGTTTGGTTTCAAATCCGATCATCGGTTCCAAATTTAAAGCTATAGTGCGTAGTTTCTGTCGCCCCCATGAGGAATTCTAAGTAATGACAACAACACTGTCCGCGCATTCACATGATACAAGCCTTACGTGATCGCACACCCCACCCCTCCTCCACACAGTTGCTAGTAGCCAAGGAGGACACGGAGGATTAAAAAAACATAATGGACTCTTCAGAAGAGGTCATTATCTTTACTTGAGCTTCTGCGCGGGAAAGTCACCGGACGACAATCTTCTAAACATAGTCATACTGAGAAACACCGAGAGAGTTGTGTGGAGCTGATAGTCTTAATTAGCTTTGTAGCAACTCATTTGGCAATGGTTTGAATGTAATGGACGTTCATTAATATAAAAAAAGTAACATGCACAAGTTTTGGTTTCCGTAGCGGCCAGGCGCTTGTTGCGTTGGAGCCTTGGAGCACAGTAAGCAGCGCTCTAGTGTGACTTTATTTTACGTTGAAAAAGCCCGGTAAAACTGTAAATCAACATTGAATCAAAATAAAACGTTCCTCTTATTTGTGAAATAAGCATGTGACCCGCTTCAACTCCACCCCTCAAATAATCAGAATCGAGAATCGATCACAACCGGAGTCGAAAGGAAGAATCGGAATTGGAATCAGAATTGTTAAAATCCAAGCTATGCCCAACCCTATATATGGTCCTATTGTGATACAACTACTTTTACGTATGTAAAGGATTTGAGTACTTCTTCCACGACAGTGTGAGTGTGCAAACCCAAAAGTGACTCACACTCTTCTGTGCGTCAAACATCAGCGTTCTGTAGAGCTGCGAGAAGTTGGGGTACGACAGCTCGCTCCTGGCCTCCACCTCCTGAGTAAAGACAGGGAGGATGAGAGCTAGTGTGACATAAAACAGAGCTGTGGTCACGTCCGAACATCCAGGACACAACATTCAAAGAGGCACAGGAGCAGGAAATCACCAGAGGCCCCACGATACGATATTATCACCATACTTGTGTCACAATACGATATTACTGCGATGTTACACATTTTGCGATATTCTGCAATATATCGCAATTTATTACCTTGTCTTCCAACTTCAAATGATGTCTCCAAAGGAAAACTTTGTCAACATCTGTTCTACCTAAAAAAAAGTCACATTTCTCTGTTTGTTCATCTTACTTAAATGTTATTGCTGTAAAATAGGATTTTCCAAGCAGAAAAACTAAATGAAAACCTTCCATAAATGTTGTATGCACCTGAAAAACTGAACCGTTTGTATTACAGTCTAGTCCACCTTAATTAAATGCAAACCGGTATGTACTTCTGTGCTACTGCAGGTGTTTAGAACAATTATGTAACTAAAAAAGTTGCGCAGGCCCTTTAGCAACTGGGGAATTGAAATTACATTACACTCCATGTCATTTAGCTGACGCTTTTATCCAAAGCGACTTACAACTGCTATATGTGCTATATGTCAGAGGTCGCACGCCACTGGAGCAACTATGGGTTAAGTGTCTTGCTCAGGGACACATTGGTTGACGTATCGCAATGTGAATTGAACCCAGATCTCCCACACCAAAGGCATGTGTCATATCCACTGCGCCATCACCACCACCATTTGATTTGAAATCGAATCAAATAAAAGATGTACTCTTACAGTCATGAGCAGTCGAATCACAAACGCTGTGTTTGAGCTACGTTACTGGTTGCACGGCATTCGTCGTTCGACTGCTCATGACTGTTTTCCAAGATGGCGGCCGCATGTAAAGATGAGCGCTACTGCCTTTATAAACTATCTTTTTAATAAACTGTCTGTACACTTACAAAGTTCTGAATGCTTCGGTTTGCATGTAGGGACCCTCATTATGCTACCGTTGAAGTGTGGTGCTATTTTGAGCCTTGTTAGTGGTGTAGAAATAGCAATTTACCATCTGCCCCGTAAGCTAGCGTTAGCGGCTAACCACCGGTTTGCGGAGCTTGTTTCAAGCTAGAGACACATTCGATTAGCATGAAAACAGATCCCAGAGAACGTTCGACTCGGTACACATATGTTATTAACCTCTAGGTTCATTTTGTGCCGGAATTGTGCTTTAAAGTAAACCAAATGTGCTACTGTTTGCTTCTAGCCTTGGGACTAAAAAAGGTCATGTGCAATTTATATAATAAAAGATAAAAAATTGGCATCCGTGTATGGATACAGCATCGCCATTGGAAAATATTGCAATACTATGCTGTATCGATTTCTTTCCCCGCCCCTAACAGGAGCTGTAGGTGGAAAAACAAAGACGTTTCAGACTGCTATTGTGTTCTGACCTGCAGCTTGTCTTTGAGAAAGCGCATGTTGGGGACTCTGTAGTTGACCTGAGGCAGCAGAGCTTTCACATCCTTCACTGTGATGCTGAAAAAGAATTGAGAGAGTACATTTAGAAAATTTTAAAGAACCAGGAGATGGCGCTGTCAGGATTCTATATTTCCAGGCTGAGAGTGATGAGTAAACAGGAAAGCTTTCACTGTTTAGGGTCAGGGGGTTAGACGGTGACATGTCTTGTCCTGGACACAGAGGAAAGGCTCGGTACAGATTTATACACTTTTACTCTACTCGGTCTCATCGCTAAAGAGTTACATGCTAATTTATTGCATGCATGCAAAATTTATTCTCTTATATTGTCCGTTATTCTTGCACTAGTGGACTAATTTGCACTACCACCATGACTCTCATAAAGCACCTTACCTGCCCTGTCACTGCAAGAGTCTCATGCTTATACATCCCTTAGTATATTCATTTAGTATTTAATTTGGTATCTTTTCTTTTATTGTCCATATTATTCATGTGGATTTGTTATTTTATCATCCTGTTTATGATGTATGTGTATGTTGTGTGTGATGTCTGGGACCTTGAATTTCCCCTTGGGAATCAATGAAGTATCTATCTATCTATCTATCTATCTATCTATCTATCTATCTATCTATCAAAAGTACCTTTTCATTAAGATTTTGATGATATTAACAATGATTAACACTCAGAAACTAAAGGTACATTAGTCCGAATTTAAAGCCACAGATTAAAATGATATGTCTTTAATGTCTTTTTAAAAAATACCTTTCTATTATCCAGAGGTAGTTAGTTCCACAGTTTAGGGGCGTACAAAATAAAAAAGAATCCACTCTCACTGTTACTTTTATAGGACACATAAGGAACATTTAAAAAGGAAAGCAGTTGCGTTTGTTGAGATAAAATACTGTGATATCACCACTAGGGATGCACCGATCTGACTTTTTCAGTCCCGATACTGATACCGATGCCTGGGCTTTGTGTATCTGTCGATACCCGATACCGATCCGATACCGTTGTTGAATTAATAATACACTGTATACCTTCCACCTTATACCTTCCTTCCACCATGTGGAAGAGACTAAAGGCACCAGACCTTCCTAACTAAACATTACTTTCCTAACTAAGACAAAATAACACAGATGCAATGTATTGAATTGTTATTTATTTGTACACTCAACTCTTCCAGCATGCGACATGTGACGTGCGACAGAGGAAGAAAAAAAAAAAAAAAAAAAAAAAAAAAAAAACGGCCCGTGGATCTGTAAATTTTTCCAATCCCTGATCCAGCTATTTTGTCAATATCGGACCGATATCCGATCTTAATATCAGATCGGTGCACCACTACTCACCACAAGGTGCATTAAAGCATAACTCTCACCAAAATGCAACCTAGGGTCTTTTTGTGAATGTACCCGAGTCAAACTTTCGTTTAAAAGCATATTTAGGACGGAATCGCCACTTTTAAGATTTACTGTTTTTTTTCGGTCAAATGGCCTTTTGAATGGGAGTGGTAGGGGCACTTTTATGCTAGCCTCAAAATAGCTATTTTTAAAACACTAAGAAGGCTCGACACAACATGAGACTTTGCTCGAAGTATGACCAGGGTCTCTACACCTTAACGAAAGTACTGAGAACATTGTTTGTGTACACAGAGTTTACTAAAAAGAGAGGTTTTGAGCAACTACGGTAAATCTTAAAAGTGGCGATTCCGTCCTAAAAATGCTTTTAAATGAAAGTTTGACTCAGGTATATTCACAAAAAGACTAGGGCTGTCAAAATAACGCGTTAATTTCGATTAATTAATCTGAGAAAAAATAACGCGTTAAAATAAATAACGCAGATTAATCCATTCCATATTGACGTTTGACCCGGAGCCGTTCTAGCCACCATTGGACTGTAAAATGAAGGAGGGAGACGAGAATGTGCTGCCTGGATCATTAACTGGAACATTTACTTGTAACAATCTTCTTCCTGCCAACCCTGGCTTCCGAAATCTGGTGCCACTGATATATCTGCACTTCTCTCTGGTGCTCTGAAGACGATACAGGCAACACAAACATCGCTGCATGTGACGCTAGTTACGTTAGCCTACCGCTAGCTAGTTAACACTATACTCAACAGCAGCTAACGTTAGCCTACCGCTAGCTAGTAGCTGGATTAAACACGGTTACAATGCTGACAGCTAACGCTGAACGGTGTAAAGTTCAAGCCCCCAGGAAGAGCGCCGAGTCTAAAAGCCACCATGGGCTTAGCGGATAACGGTGGTACTGCACCCCATGGCCCAGAAAGACTTTTCACATAGACTTTGCATGGCGAAAGAAACGTCTATATTTCAGCGGATAATTTGTTTCTGGGTATATCAACTTACCAGCCCGAACACTGAAAGGGTCCTTGTTTAAAACGTTACGTTTTTAACATTTTTAACATTCACTAGAAGCGAATCCAGAATTATTAAATTTGACATGATGAACGCGCATAGTGGACGCGAGCAGAGCCGCGGGACTGCACCCGCCCGCTCACATGACTGTTCTCCCGAGCTCATGTAGCTAGCTGTAATAATGGATATAGCTAATGGTTGTAATTCACCATGTGTTCTATTAATACGTCCATGGTATTATCTTATGAAGTCATGATACATTCCAGGATCGGTTCAGGCACCGTTAATTATGTATGCGATTAATTTCAATTAATTAATCACAGAGTCTGTAATTAATTAGATTAATTTTTTTAATCGATTGACAGCCCTAAAAAAGACCCTAGGTTGCATTTTGGCGAGAGTTAGGCTTTAAATAGCTGTTCTGGAGATTTGGGGCATTTAACACTCCTAAACAGTAGAGTTTTCCCAGCTGTCGTGGAATTTTAGATGTTCAAATTTCCATTTTTTTTCCCCAGCATGTTTTCATTCATGTTGGCTTAAAGGGTTTAGCTGTTTCTTAGGTAAAGAATGAACATTCAATCTTGGTTTTTACGCCATCACAGAGTCTTTAAAATGCTCAGAGAAAATGGAAATTTGCTTCTGTGGAGTTGTGTAAGTCTTTAACTGGACATCTTTTTCTCTCTCGGACAAACAGCACATGGATAACTACTTTTACTGATTAACAAAACACACGCAGCCGTCAGTAACAGAATGAACGAGAATCCAGGTCAATGCTCTGAGAGGATCATCTGGGGTCAATGACCTCCCTCCCTGCCCGGTCTGATTCGTCTCCCCGCCCGCTTCCCTCTGTCTAGCTACTGTTACGGTTACTATTTTCACAGGAGACAGGAAGTTGCCCTCTCCCAGCCCATCGCATCACTTCCTGCTCCTTATCAGGCGTTGGCAGGCTGTTTGTCCTGGAGCGGCTTCCACCCAAAACAGAAGCCTGGACTTATTAATGCAAGCACCAGAGAGAAACAGACAAGAGAAAGTGTGTGATGTGTGCAGGTTAAGGTCAGGGCAGGCCCCCCCGAGAAAAGGGGTCCAACACGCTCTTTGATGACATCTGGATCTGGTTTCAACTCCACGTTCCACCTGCTGTGACAGGCCGACACATTCTCACTCCCAGCGCATCAAAAAGCAGCGCTTGGTCAGGTGCCTTTGGCGTTTGTTATTGACGCAAAAAGTCTCCTTTAGTGACATATTTAGACGAGCTTGGTCGGGACTCTTGGCGTCACTTTTAGACGCTCTGGGGCAGGACGGACGTTTAAACTGACATGCAGCACAAGAACGGTACAGTTAGATTTCGGATAGTCTCGCATTGCCAGACCTTCCACAGCGCTGCGGAGGAGGGTCTGATTAGTCCACAAAGTATTCCGGGATGGGAAAAAAACGTGCTCTGGTTTATTGACATTTCTTTAAACCAATCACAATCGTCATGGGCGGCGCTAAGCGCTGCCAGGAGCCACGGTGCCGCTGCAAAATAGCCTCGGGAAGGAACCTGTTTTGGTGGAACGTGTAGGTTCAAAAGTTGTTTTAGTCGTGCAACAGAAAACTCAGATTGGACAGATAGTCTAGCTAGCTGTCTGGATTTACCCTGCAGAGATCTGAAGAGCAGTTAACCATAGTCCTCAGAAATCCACCCGAGTTTAAAATTACAACACAAAGAAAGAGGAAGGTAACGGCAGAATTTCTGGCGGCACCGGAGCAATCCTGGAAGTGGAACGTCGTGGATATAGACTAGGTTTCAGAGAAGATCGTGGGTGGGGTTACTAAATGTGTTATTTAGTGACACACAGGACAAGAACGGGACATGAACCCCGGTCTCCTGTGTTGTTTGACCCATCCACCACCCCAACCAACCTCCTTACCTAGATTTTCGGTCTTTCATACTACTCGCTACCGTTGTCACTCTTAATACTACGTCACCTGACAGCACCGCAGTAAAGCTGCTGCTCTGCCCCCGGTGCGTTCCATACAGACGCTAAAGGGTGATTTTTGCGAGACACTGACCAAGCGTCAGTATTTAGAGTTGGGAGTGAGAATGGGTCGGACAGGCCGGCCAGTGAGCATCCATCACAGGCAAATGTGAAAGCTCTGACTGGGTGTTGACGTGTTTGTGGCGAGTCACCCACCTGCCCTCGTGGCTCCGGTCCATGACCTCAAACTGTTTCCTCAGCCACCTACGGAGGGAGGGATGGAGAGAGGGGGAAAAAAAAAAACATGAGGCAGAAGGAGTGATTATCACAAGAATCCTGCTTTAAATTATTAAAAATAGAAACCACACGTTTCCTGGAGAAAATGTGAGTGACTGGTGACAGCAGAAATGGTGCTACGCATTGCTAGAAACTGAAATTAAAAGACATTTAATGAAGAAATCACCTATATATATCCTCCATTGTTTCCTCTAGAGCTGGACAATATGGAGAAAATCAAATATCATGATATTCTTGACCAAATACCTCGATGTGGATATTGCGGCGATATTGTAGGGTTGACAATAGACGTTTCACAAAATATTTACACAATGAGATTTTTAATAAATAATCATAAATAATGTGGATATAATGACTGAGGCAAATAATAGAACAGTCTGGTTAGTTCAGAAAATGTCATCAATCATTTAACTGTAATGCAGCCTTTAAAACCAGGAAAATTCAACACGTGTCATATTACGATACCCAAAATCTAAGTTGATATCTAGCCTCATATATCAATATCAATATATCGATATATTGCCCAGCCTTAGATTCCTCTCCCATTTTTTTATGGTTTCGCCCTCCACATTTAATTAGAGGGGCCGCCAACCCCACCTGACCGGTGAGGAATAATTGATTTCAACAGTAATTTTGCCTTGCAATAAACAGGAGATGCTGTCTACCGCTGCCTCGATCGGTTAGGTTGTTTGATTGTTATGTGACTTTAAAAGGACTAGTTCGGATTAACCAAAGTCGCACAATAACCCTAAATAACCGAGGGAGGCAGGTAGACTAGTGACTCTTGTGTTCTGCGAGGCAAAAATGACTGTTTTTGTCAAAGGAGTCTGGTGGCTTTGAAGAGAGCAGAGATGGACAAAATGGCTATATAGCAGGGCTGCACGTTTTTTTATCGTCATTGCGATATCAACTGCCGCAATAACCATATCGCGAAAGACACTCAAAGATTTTAGATTTTAGATAAAATAACATTGGAAATGATTCCCTATCATTTGTTTTAAATTCAACAAGCAATTTGTTTTATTTTAGCAGACTACTGAAAGCAGTAAAAAGGCAGAACTGAGTACACTTTGATATCTGTTCATTTATATAAGTAAATCGTTATCGTGATATTCAACAACGTTATCACATACCACATATTTTTCTCATTTCATGCGGCCCTACTATATAGCGTCTAAAATGCATTTAGCTACTGCCCTCGTCCACAGCAGTACATTACTTAGCTTCTGTGTCTGTACTCCTGCCTGCTTCTCCAAACTGGGGGCGAGCCGACCGCCATCTACTCTAGCTAACACACTGACTGTGGAGAAGTAGCTCATACAACCACAAAAATCTGGACTTTCCCTTTAAGCAACAGGTTGTAGCTCGATACTAAGAGTCTGTATTCGTCAAACCCAGGGAAAGCTGATGAGTCTCCAGTTTACACAACTGTCATAAACAGACACATTTAGCTATTTCATTTCCTCTGACCGTCTCCAAACTTATACCGCTCACGTTATGTCAACAGCCTCGCTCTGTTCTCCTGCTCGCAGCACAGGAGCCAAAACGGCCTCCGCACATTCATCTGGGGTAAATACTTTCAAAACAAATATTTGTCCTCTCCTCCGACCTGCACCTCCCTCTCCCATCCAGGTCGCCGCTTTTTTTTTGATGCAACCGGATATCACTTAATCACACACACACACACACACACACACACACACACACACACACACACACACACACACACACACACACACACACACACAGGGTGTGGAACGTGTTGCGTGATTTATAAAACCCCAAATAAGTAGTTCAGTGATGTAGGTTTATGATAATACAACTATTTCCACAGTTTAAGGAACACTCTGCTGTAACTACTTTTATCAAAGTGGTTGCCAATTCATTTTCTGCTAATTAACTACTCAAATGAATTGACTAGTAGTTTCCGTACCGGGAGCACGCTGCAAACTGTTCAGAGCCTCCCTGAGCTTGAGTGTTTGATACTCAACAGATAAGAGATTCAGGGGAGTATTCCTTTAAAGTCACAACAACGTACAACAGTGGTACACGTGGACACACACACCTGTCGATCTGTTGTGGTGCGGGCGCTCTCTGAGTGTCAACCATCAGCCAGTTGAGGCCAGTGATCCACATGTTGACCTCCTCCTCGCTGAAGGCTACAAAGACACAAAGACGGACGACACAAGAGGGGAGGAAAACTGTCAAAATGTCTGACTGGCGACTCCTAATCCTTCTAATGTCAGATTGCAAGTTAATAGGGAACAAACAGCTAAAAGAAATGTTTATTTGAAAGTTAATTTAAGATACCATGTCCAATATATTGGAACTCAGGCCTTATTTTTGCAGTTTTGTCCATTTACATTTTATGAGTTAGGATAACGCTGAAGTCATCAAAAAAAAAAAGAAAAAAGAAATCTGGAAACATGGAGACATCAAAATCAACATGTTATCCAGATTAAACCCACTTTATTTGGAGGTAAAACTGAAAGAAATGATGGTAATAATTAGGGATGCACCGAATCCAGGATTCGGCTTTGGATTTGGCTGAATATTGGGCTTTTTGACGGGGTTCGGTTTCTGCCGAACCTTACCATTTTTTTCCACCGTTGATTAGGGGAAGGTGTTTACGTAGGTGGAGCGTTCAATGCAGTAGGCTGTGAGAAAGTGAAAATGGAACTCGTGAGCAGAAAAAGTGTAGTTTGGCAGTACTTTCAGTCAAAAGAAGGCCATTCTCTGGGTGGGCAAAGCAGAGAAAGGGGAGGTAACCTTCCTCCTTATGACCTCATAAAGAGCAGATTCCAGATCGGCCCATCTGAGCTTTCATTTTCTCAAAGGCATTTCTCAAGCACCCAGGGCTTGGTTTACATCTATCGCCATTTCTAGCCACTGGGGGACCAAAGGCAGGCTGGGGGAACTCATATTAATGTTAAAAACCTCATAAAGTGAAATTTTCATGCCATGGGACCTTTCAACGTCGCAGCGCTGTCGTCATCTGTTTAGCTCGCCTCTGGCCCGCCTATATCAGATACACCGATGTGATTGGTGCAGCTCGGCTACAAGGGCATAGTTAATGAGCATCATTACTGAATGCCAGAGTGACTCGCTGAGAAAATTCAAATTGTGCTCTCGCGAGAACTCTGGATTTCCTGGGTAGAGTTTTCTACAAACTAAAACATAATTTGACTCTTTAGTATAAGACAGACGGAGAGAAACAGAATGGCATTAGATTAGTAATTAGCAGAAAAGATAGTGGTCAAATGAAAAAGGGATGTAGTGTGGCCTTTAACAACTCTGAAGGAAATTTAACAGTAGCAGTGAAAGTACATCACACACACAGAGTATACACACACACACACACACACACACACACACTGACCAGCCACACTGAGCGTCCTGAGGCGAAACTCCAGGCCGTAGAGCACGATGAAGCAGTGGGCGGTGTCCAGTTTCCGGGCTTCCTCCGGATAGCGCTCAAAATCACGGGAGCCCTTCCCCAACCGCAGCTCCCGGATCTCTCCTATGTCGACTGGAGGAGGGAGGGAGGGAGGGAGGGAGAGAGGGAGGAAGGAAGGAAGGATAGTGTTGCATGAACACAAATATGCACAACCATAAATCACACTTTGGCACGTTGTTCGTTTCCCTGCCAAACACACCGCAATCTGCTGCCGGAGAGTCCAACAAAAGTACTTTGTGTGAGTCCAGAGAGCCAAAGAACAGACTCAGACACAAACATGTCAGCTGTCGATGGGCAGGATGCTCCAAAAGTCTGCAGAGGTTTTTAGCAGCAGCAGCCGAACTAATAAAGTCACTTTTTGTAACCTTTACTTCACGTAGATCAGAAGACAAAATCCCTAAACCTTTAAGCTCAAAAGTCCCTTAAAACTTTGATGGAATAAGTCACTTTAAGTGGTAAAAAAAAATGTGACCCCCAAAAGACACATTTAAATTTTTTACCCACATTTATTTCTATTTTTGCCTGAAGCTCTGCAGCCATGTCTGCTAATTCTGCACTTGTAGAAATATAGCTCCAACTTAGGGCTGCACAATATCATTTCTTTTGTTGTTTTTTTTAAATCATCATCGTGATATCATCTGGCGCAATAAACATCGTGAAAGGTTAGGACATCGCGAAAGACACTCAGAGATTGTTTGTGTTAGTTGAAAGAAAACATCATTAGAAAACTGCATTTTAAAATGAAACTGTCATTGTTATTTTTAGTGCTGCCTTTTATATTCAATTCTATGTTCAATAAAAGAATGTTGGAAATGATTTTCTTTCATTTGTTTTAAATTCAACGAGCAATGTGTTGTATTTTAGCAGCCTACTGAAAGCAGCAGACCTGAGAACACTTTAATATCTGTTTATGTATCGCAAGTAATATCGTTATCGCGATATTCAACAACGTTATTGCATATCACATATTTTCCTCATATCGTGCAGCCCTACTCCACATATCGCTTTTGTCAAACAAATCTGAAAATATACAATATCTACCTCCGCCTAGGAGTTTATGGATTCGGAGCGGTTGGTGTGATTGTCTGTCAGTAGGACTACAGAAGAACTACTCGCCCCATTTTCCAGAAACTTGGTGGAAGGCTGTAGCATGAGCAGAGGAAGAATTACATTTTGGAGCGGCTCCGACTCACAAAGCACATATACAAATTAGTTTACACTTTCGGTAACTCTGCGAGATAGGGCATCTGTGCTGCATTCATATCTGAGTTGGAATAATCGGAAAGAAATGGGATCCCGAATGGAAAAATTCACACTGCATTAATATTGTGAGATAGGGCATGCCTTTTTTTAGAGGTCTGCCCTTTCCGAGTGTCCTTCTAGTTGTTTCTGTGACAGGAATCAACATGCAAACCCAATTTTCTCAAAGACTCTACTCTACTCTACTCTTTATTTTTTTTGGTCTTTTTTTTAAAGATTCTTTTTTTTGGGGCATTTTAGGCCTTTATTTGATAGGACAACTTAGACATGAAAGGGGAGAGAGAGAAAGGGGGAATGACAGCAAAGGGCCGCAGGTCGGAATTGCCGCTGTGGCGAGGACTGAGCCTCTGTACATTGGGTGCATGCTCTACCAGGTTTACTACCCAGGCACCCTATTTTTTTATTTTATTAAATACAAATTTGTTTATTTGAGCTGTCCCCTAAGCTTTAACATCAGATATTAAAGGTACTGCAAATTTATATTACAGAGCATTGAAACACAGATTATAGGATAGTTAAGGCATTTAAAAGTTTTTAAGGGATATTTTTCTGATTGATAGGTATAGCATTTGTTTAACCGGTTCAATCCCCAGACCGACAGGATCAAATCTGGGTGGGGAAAGTGAAGGAGCAGCTCTTGTCCCTCCCTCATTACCACCACTGAGGTGCCCTTGAGCAAGGCCCTTAACCCCAACCGCTCCAGTGGAGCTGCTCAGTGGCCAGCAGATCAGACTGTGGTTGTACTGGGCAGCTTACAGGTATGAATGTGGAACTGTGTGAATGTGACAGGTACGGTTGGGTACCGTTTGGATTTTTACGATTCCGATGCCGAACCGGTACTTTTAAAACAATTCCAATTCCTAAACCGATTCTTGAAAAACTGAAAAATGACACCAAAGAAAGGCTCTTTTATAGTTTTTTTTTAAATTGAAAAGGATTTAAATGTAACAATATATTAACGTTTTAAAGTACTTAAATATATAATAAGAAAGAGAACGTGTGATATTCTTACGTTCGTTTCGGCGCGACAGAGGGAAAATATTTCAGTCGACACATTAAGTGGAACCGATATGAGGAACTGAAATTTGCGTTCTAATCCGGTCCGATTCTTACCGGTTGCGTAGGAACCGGTTCCATAGTGGAACCAGGTTTCGGTACCCAACCCTAGTGACAGGTCGTCGTTGCAAATGAGAAGTTGTTCTCAATCGACTTACCTGGATAAATAAAGGTTAAATAAAAAAACTAAAAAAATATATAGGTATTAACAAGCTAAAAAAAACACCCCTTTTTATTCAAACTGTAAAAACATTTAAAAAGTTCAAATCTGCACTTGTGGCAGGTTTTGTCTCCGTATTACTACATTTAATAAGTAAACGAACAGTTACCGAATGCTTATGTTGCCCCAGAAGGGTTAACAGAGTGGCCAAGGAGGAGTGAGGCGAGCCGACCGACCGCAGAGTCTGATGTAAACTCTGGACTCTACTCTGACACTTAGAGCAGTCGACACACCCACAGAGAAAACCTGGGCTTATTGACTTAGCAGATGTCTTGTGTAAACACACATAAAGATACACTCAGTTACACACACACACACGACGATTGTTTCACTATCTTTGTGGGGACCCGTCATTGACATAATGCATTCCCTAGCCCCTTACCCTAACCTTAACCATCACAACTAAATGCCTAACCTTAACCCTTACCCTCACCGTAACCATAACCTAATTCTAACCCTAAAACCAAGTCTTAACCCTCAAACAGCCTTTTAACCTTGTGGGGTCCAGCATCTTGGGCCACACACACACACACACACACACACACACACACACACACACACACACACACACACACACACACACACACACACACCTATTTTCCTTGAGCCAAATGAAAACAGGAATAATACATGTGTGGGTGTGTTTATGTGCATATATTTTTATTTTCTTCTTTCGTACCTGTTTCAATATTTATTTACCTATGTATGTAGGAATAAGTGCTTTCTTATTTTCATGTATTTTTATTTTTTATGAATGTTTTTTCTTATTTAAAGGGGGGGGAAACAAGTATCGTGACTATGTTGGTTTCAAACAATGTTAATTAAAGCGTATTGTTACAACTTTATGTAACCAACAACAAGAAAGAACTGGCAATGTCAAGCATGAATGCAATGCTCTGAAAATAATAAGAAAAGAAAAAGAAAACAGGAATAATAGAGAGAATAGAGACATTGGCCCTCACTTACCAAACGAATGTATTACAGAAAACAAGTGTAAAACCGGTGTATGGTCATTTCCACTCAAAGCTCTGCATTTATCAATATGGACGTGAGCGGAGGCTATGATCAAATCTCACGTCAAGTTTAAACTCGTGTACGCATGTTTTCGAGTCAGTGTGGACTTGCGGCGCAGCATATAATCAGTTTAACAGGAGAAGGAGAATTCATCAAATGATCGCTTATCAGCAATGGCAGATCTGGCTCTTTTAGAAGACCTCTATGCGCCGGTACAACAGTGCACACGTACGCACACGGGCCACGGTGGAGCGCTCCATCGGATTGATTAAGGGCAGATGGCTCTGTCTTGCATCAGCGGGGGTGGGGACCCTACTATACACGGCAGAAAAAGTTTGCAACATTGTTACGTGCTCTCCCTCACAGCTCGGTTGCCTGGCTCAGACTCGAAAAAAGAAAAGAGTAAAATAAAAGACACTGCATAAACTCTGCTACTGTGTGTTTATTTAAATATAGGTACACCATGTAGGCCTAACATACTGCAATATAAGTCTGTGTATATTACTATTAGGACTATAGCATACATATGTCAAGGATGTATAAATTAAATAAACTTCAGCTGGAGTCTGATTTACTACGGCAACACTGTTGACCGCATCAGTGATCTCTTTCCATTCCACATTCTTTCTACAGCCTTTAATACAAGTTCTCAGGCTGCCAAACAGTAGCTTCACACAGTGCAAATGAACCTGAGATATCAGGCTTTCATTAGCCGCTTTCCGACCAAGTAGTTACAGGATCGTAGTAGTTATAGGAAAAGTTCACTTCTAAACAGAACTACTCTCCCCCAAAACCGTTTTTTCCAATTGCATTCCCACTGGCCAAGTGGCCATAGGGACTGGTAGGAGGGGTAAGGGAGTGATGCAAGCATGGCAACGGTCTTTATAGCGCTAAAATCAGAAAACAAATAAACCAAAAAAAGTATGAACTAAATACTAAATCTAATGTATATAGCATATTTGTCATAATTTAAACAAGTCTCCCGAAGAGAAACGGGTATCTCTCTCTCTCAATTACCAACCAGACGTGTGTGTGTGTGTGTGTGTGTGTGTGTGTGTGTGTGTGTGTGACGGCCGGCGAGCCGCAGGACACACTTGTGGAGTTTAACTCCAAAAAGACAGTTAACCACAGGTTTCCGTTAATCTTATGATGGACATGTGTTGTGATATTTAAACAAACGAACCGTCAACGGCGAAATAAAAGCCTCTTATTTACGAGAGCGGTCTGAGAGACCTCCAGCTTACAGCGGGGTCTCTGAGCATGACTGGCCGAGCGACGAGCTAGCGGCCGGGGCAGGCGCCTGCTGGCTGTCGCCTCACTTCATGGAGCTTCTCAACTCCGAAAACTTTGAAGCAAATTGTCAATTCGGCATCAATTTTCGCAAGACTGCCTATAATCGAAATCTAAACAGTTCATTAAAACACTAAATTAATTAATTAATTAATATATTATTATTAATTATTATTAATTAATTCACTAAAACGTTGTCAGAAGTGAAATTAGTGATGAATAACATGGCAAAAATTGTTAAAATTGTCCCGTTGTTGGTCTGTCTGTACCAGAAAGCCGACCCTCGTTCACCTAGGTTCATATGCTGAAAAGGGAAAAGAGAAAAGACCCTGGCCTGAAGTAGGAGCTGAAAGAGTTACAGGAATGTTCTAGGAACTGCAAAAATCCTTCCGGCCATAAAGCGGCTAATCTCCACCTCTGAAAAGTGCCACTTTTTAGCCGGATTATGTCTCACCATGTCGTAAATTGTAGGGGTGAGGCCTCAAAACCCAGAATACATTGGGGCATGATATTTAAATTACGATGGTTTCCAGCCGCTGCATTTATCAATGTACGACCATTCTTACGCTGTGATTGGTGTGATACGAACGTTTCATGAATCACACGTGAAGCCTGTCGTAAGAGGATTTCTGCGCTCATATCTGTGCTGGTTTCTACGTTAGGTTGATAAATGAGGGCCAGAGTGATCTCCCCAACAGGTAGACAACAGCAGACAGAGAGGACGGAACAATCAAAGCCTGTTGCTGCTCTTTATCGGGCCAAAGCGAGCCGTCCTAAGCAGGTTGTATATAATCGGGAATCAAAGAGCCAAGAGGAGGAATCTGGTTCCTATCTGAGCCTCCTACATGTGGAGATGACAGGGAGAGCGTTTTGGCATGAGATTAAGAGAGAAGTCCATTATCCTCAGATGGAAATGTGTCCATAATTTAGAAGGAGGGAGGAAGGGAGGGGTTCAGAGCTGGAAGCAGCAGAACACGTAACTGAATCTGTCTGAGTTACTACCCACGGATAGCCTATTCTGTTTTAAGCTTTTAAAAAAAGAACAATTCTGCAACAAATACAGTGCGTTCCTGTTGCACAACACAATAACTACCTGATGAATTCAAGGAGAAGTGTGATGATCTTCTATAGTCTTCTTATTGTCATCAAAACCCACTTTAAAAGCTTATATCTGGGGCACCTGGCTAGCTCACTTGGTGAAGCGTGTGCCCCATGTACAGAGGCTCAGTCCTTGCTGCAGCAGCCACGGGTAATGCTGCATGTCATTACCCCTCTCTCTCCCCTTTCATGTCTAAACTGTCCTATTAAATAAAGGCCTTAAATGCAAAAAAATAAAAGATCTTAAAAAGCATATATGTTCTTCCTCTGTACCATAAAAACACACAACCAGTGAGTACGTTTACATACACACTAATATTCCTCTTATTTAAGGGCGGGAATCCCCGGAGGCCCCGCGATGCGATATAATCATGATACGTATGCCACAATTCGATATTATTGTGATTTTAAGCATATTGAAATGTATTACCTTTGCATCTGTGTATTGATACGGAAAATGGATTTTTTTTTTCTCCATCCATACTATTATTATTATTATATAATTATTATTCCAAATATTGTTTTTTAGGCCTTTATTATACAGGACAGCTGAAGATGTGAAAGGGGAGAGAGAGAGGGAATGACATGCAGCAAATGGCTGCAGGTCGGAGTTGAACCTGCGGCCGCTGCGGCAAGGACTGAGCCTTTGTACATGGGGCGCACGCTCTACCATGTGAGCTATCCAGGCGCCCCTTATTATTCCAAATATGACAATATTCCAAATTTGATACAGGTCATGTAAACAGCATATTCTGTTTGGATATTATATTTTGTATTGTTGATATATTCGGATTCTTTGGACATGTATACAGCGCATTTAGGAATATGCGTCTTAATTGGGGTTTTTAACCGCAGTTTGTGACAGTTTACGGCTTCTTGCCTGTTCTCTGTGCGTTGCTATGGTTTTTGTACACAAACCAGTTTGCAGCGCTGCAGTAGAGATGCATGGCCAAAAGAAAAGGAGTAACACACCTACTCTAAAACATTATGAAAGATTTGGATATTAACAGCTTTTTAAATATGTACAAACATCTCAACGCCGACCTTTTCAAGAAGGTGGTTGAAGGAATGCACGAGGGAGGCTGTGTTTGCACGGTCAAACAAGTCCGCCACCGGAGGAAAACTTCCTATTTTGCACTGCTGCATGTAAACTGGAATACTAGTGGAATATTCATTTCCATTAGCCCTGCTTAGTCGGAATATTATGTGCATGTAAACATAGTCACTGAGCTACACTGTTGCACTGGGTGACATGTTCCTTCATTACCATGAACACACATACACTGTAGTTTATTTTGACTCAATCTCACACACGCACGCACGCACGCTCACTAGAGCAACAAATGTGGATTAATCTGCAGCTGAAACTAGTACGCCAACAAATGCCCTATTTCCTCCTGTTGTTTGATAAAAACTACAGTGAGCAGCTGTTTTGGGAAATTACTGATGAAACCGATGGGCTTGGTGCTGAGAGCTAAAGACAGGGTGTTGAGATACGGCCGATAAGAAACATCAAATAACACCAGCCTTATTATTTTAATCCATCAGAAAAAAGCCCTCTAATGGACCGTTTGACCACTAACATTCTGGGAGGAAAAGCTGCAGAGAATCTGGACCAAACTCCATCCAACGTATTAACATTTACAACTGTAGATGTCGTATCAGAAACAAGTCAATTAAACCGTGCGCCACAAATTCTTTTGTCAAGCTGCTGTTTTCAATGGCACCTTCATCCTTGGTAGTTTTAGACTGCAGTTCTTTCACGGCTGCTTTTTGTTGAGTCAGAGTAGTTTCCTGTATGTGGGCTCCGCAACTGCCACGCCTCTTTAGGAAACTAGCGGCAGGTCCTGAGTGGGTTGATTCCAACGGGAGAAGTGAATGTGAACAAAGGTTATGACCGATTCTTTCGCCCCATAGTCACCAAAGTAAATATTGGAGCCATTCTGACACTAAAATGGCATTTTTTAGACAGACACATAGGAGAAAATTTACTTGAGACCAGTTTCTGTCTCAGGACCAAACTCTCGCGAGATCTGGCAACACAGCTAAGCTAGCGTCAACAAGTTTTTGAACATCCAGGATTGAATTTAAAATCCTTCTCCTGACCTAAAAAGCTCTAAATGGTCAAACACCATCATATCTTGAAGAGCACATAGTACCTTATTATCCCACTAGAGCACTTACTTGTGGTTCTTAGCGTCTCTAAAAGTATAAAAGTAAAAGTATAAAAGCCAGAGCCTTCAGCTATCAGGCTCCTCTCCTGAGGAGGCAGCTCCCAGTCTGTGTTCGGGAGGCAGACACCGTCACCACATTTAAGAGTAAACTTAAAACTCTCCTCTTTGATAAAGCTTATAGTTAGGGAGTGAGGAGTTGCAGAGTTCACCTAGACCGGCGGGGAAGGGTGTATTGCTACAGACACTGCAGTGCCCTGCTACGTCCTGCTATGCCCTGCAGTGCCCTGCTACGTCCTGCTATGCCCTGCAGTGCCCTGCTACGTCCTGCTATGCCCTGTAGTGCCCTGCTACGTCCTGCTATGCCCTGCAGTGCCCTGCTACGTCCTGCTACATCCTGCTATGCCCTGCTACACCCTGCAGTGCACTGCTACGTCCTGCTGTGCCCTGCTACATCCTGCTATGCCCTGCTACACCCTGCAGTGCCCTGCTGTGCCCTGCTACATCCTGTAACGCCCTGCAGTGCCCTGCTGTGCCCTGCTACACCCTGTAACACCCTGCAGTGCCCTGCTATGCCATGAACTACTACAACTACTATTTCTAGTCATAGTTCCATTATCTTCATTGTGACTATAATTGCTGTTCATCACACCCCCAACCGGCACCGTCAGACAACCGCCTACCAAGAGCCTGGGTCTGTCCCAGGTTTCTCCCTAAAAGGGAGTTTTTCCTCGCCACTGTCGCACTAAATGCTCGCTCTTGGGGGATTACTGGAATTGTTGGGTCTTTGTAAATTATAGAGTGTGGTCTAGACCTACTCTATCTGTAAAGTGTCCTGAGATAACTTGTTATGATTTGATACTATAAATAAAATTGAATTCAATTCAATTAACAAAACTAATCTCCGTAATGCTAAATATCTCTTTTAGCTGTGTAAATATCTAACGTTAGCAAGAGAAAATTATACAAATATAACTTTTCATCCATCCACATGACGTTCACCACACTTTCAAACAAGGCCATGCCCATTTAGGAGACAGGAAGTACCATTGGCGCTGCCTGAAATGTGCTATCTTTAGTACAGAGGATCTTTGGTTGAACTCAGACATTGGAGAGGTTTTGTTAAAAAGAGCAAAATGTTTTTTAGAAAAACATGTTCATAAAAAAGTTTCACTTTGATTGGTACGGAAACTCAGGTATGACCTTGACACTGGTAAGTTATGTTAACACGAAATGCTTCGCAGTCAAAGCCGACTAATTTCCCTCCCAAACTGATATTAAAAATACCTCAAAACCCAGTATTTGTTTTTCTCAGGTCTTTCCCTTTATTACTTCCTGCCATGTAGTCTGAATGTTGGACACACACCCTGCCTGTCTCACTCCACGACACACAGACAATGATAGGTAAGGAGTACACACACACACACACACACACACACACACGCGATTACTCCCACTGTGGCCTTTAATCCAGGTCCAGGCTGTAAACATGGTTGTGATAAAGACACACACACACACACACACACACACACACACACACACACACACACTACTTTAAAGATAGTCTGATGTGACAGTGAGCCAACTGGAGAGACATCAGAGTATAAGATACTATGAACAGTCTCATCAGAGTTAAATCACTCCGTTATGGGACGGTTCTTCTTTCCTCAGTCAGTTCTCAGCGCTCACTGCTCGGTCTGAACGAACGCACCACGAGTTGTGTGCACTGCTGACCTGAAACCACCAGCCGTGGATAATTGCAGTGCATATCCAGTGAAACAAACTGTTCCTGGTACAGCTGGTGACATCACTCCCTACCAGATGGTAGAAGTCTACTTGGGGATTATAAATAACAGGAAGGCAAACGAAAGGGAGACGAGAATAGGCAGGAGGGCAGGTTATAAAATGGAAAACAGATTAGATAGATGGGAGGCTGAAATAAAGTTGCTAATAAATAACAGGGGGTCAGTACGGAGGCCCACGGAGGACTAATTCAAAACCTTTACTCCAAAGTCCAAATTGCTTTCAAACTAGGGCTGTCAATCGCAATTAATCACAAATTAGTCTCGCATTGCCAGACCTTCATCCACAGCGCTGCGAAGGAAGGTCTGGCTAGTCCACACAGCATTCTGGGATGGGAGAAAAACGTGCTCTGGTTTATTGGCATGTCTTCAAGCCAATCACAATCGTTGGCGGTGCTAAGCGCCGGACGGGAAGGAACTTGTTTTGGTGGAACACGTGTACGTTCAAAAGTTGTTTTAGTCGTGCAACAGAGAACTCAGATTGGACAGATAGTCTAGTTAGCTCTCTGGATTTACCCTGCAGAGATCTGAGGAGCAGTTAACCATAGTCCTCAGAAATCCACCAGAGTTTAGAACGCCAACACAAAGAAAGCGGAAGGTAGACAGCCGGCCGAAAAGAGTGAAATCCGGTGGAATTTCCGGCGGAAATCTCCCGGAAATGGAATGTCATGGATATAGACTTTTATCTGTTCTGAATGTACTTTAAAAGGGATATTTTTCAAGTTTTTGAGTATTTGAGACTGGACGTACTCCGGCTGTAACTCAATTCACATCGACAGTACATGGAAATAACTTCAGTCTTGTGGAAAGAACCATCAAGAAGGTATGGCTGCACGATATGACCTAAAATCAATATCACGATAAATTGCACATTTTACCTCCATAACGATAAATGAACGATAATGAATCATCTTTTCTGAAGCCAAAGTGTTTCCAGACGACGGACACTGCTTCTTTTTTTTTGGGCACAAGTTGCTCAGGTGACTCGGACTCGGGTGTTTGAGTTATCCTCCATTATGCTTTCCATGTGACTGACTGGTAGTGGCAAAGTGACGTGACTACACACGCGGTAGAATGTTTTTAAGGAGAAAGTAGGTCTATCAACAGGAATAAATTACCGAAATTATCGTCATTGGGAAAAATACATCGATAACAGCTTCAGAATTTCGATGTCGATACATTTTCGATTAATCGTCCAGCCCTACTGTAAGGGCTTTGGAACTCCACTTGCCATTCAAAATACCCTTTTCTTTATCCATTTCTGCTCAAGGAGCTTTGATTCTGCGAGCCATCCACTCCTGTTCATGGATGTATTATAAGACCCCCTCCAGCTGTCTCGTCTCCGCTGCAGGCAACACCGTCCACAACGTTCCTGCTGCAGCTTCATGATTTCCCAAACTACGGAGCAAAATCACACGTGTGTGCATTAATCGGGCATTAACCCTTGTGTTGTCTTCCCGTCGACCGTAAAAATGAACACCTTTTTGACGCTTTTTCTGACATTTATATCCCTTTCTTCGACACGTTTGATGCTTTTTTTCTATGTTTATGTCGCTTTTTTTAAACGTTTTTGATGCTTTTGTTACCCAACCACCAAACACCACTAACACCAAGTTATTACCACTAGGTTTACACTTATTTTGGAATTCATGGACAATAATCCTCATTTGTAGGAAATGATACCTCATTTTTTTAGTTAAAAATGATGGATAATCAGAGACTTTGAAGAGTCAAAGTTTAGTCAGAATACAGTTTTGAAACCATTTCAAATTGTTTTGAAATGCTAAAACTTGAATAAAACATAACATTTTCAAAAATTCAATAAAAGGAAGTGATCATGAATTGTACGTGCGAAGAGCATTGTATGGAATCCATCTAATTTTTGGGTAATTTTTATAAAAAAAAAAAAAAAAACATTTCTGATTTTGACATTTTGAAAACAGGTCAAATTGGACCTGAGGACAACAAGTGGCGTTAAAAGGAATTTGCGTAGTGGCCAGGTTAGCTCAGTTGGTGGAGCGGGCGCACATGTGGAGGGGTTTACTCCTCGACGCAGCGGCCGGGGGTTCGACTCCGACCTGTGGTCCTTTGCTGCATGTCATTCCCCCCCTCTCTCATGTCTTCATCTGTCCTGTGAAAATAAAGGCCTAAAATGCCCCCCCCCCCAAAAAAAAAAAATTGAATTTGCGTTAACTCGTTATCGCGTTCATTTTGACAGCCCTACTTCAAATGTGAAAAAAAGATTAAATATTCACAATGTAAGGAACTGTTTAAAAATGTAGAGCTTATCACCGCAACGGGACATTTTAAATTGTTGACCTTTAAGTAAACTAACTAAATTCTAACTTTTCTTTTTTGTAAGTTACAGCGCTAAACTGGATTATCGTCCACTCAAAAGTGGCTGCATATTTGAACAAAAGGACGCTGAATCCAGTCTTTAAAAACTTCAAGTCAGTCAGTGTGTTTGCAAGTTTTACCACGCACACCGATACAGTCCTAAAAAATTCCCTATTGGTGCAAACCAGCCGACCGTCGCCTCGTTTGTGGTCCATGTCTCTGCTTCCTGCAGAAGATGCTGGACCTTTTGTTTTCCTACAGCCAGCCAGTCCTTCAATCTGAGACGGGAAGCGAGACACTCCCTGATAACCCCGTACTTCCTGTGCCTCGGGATTTAATACCTCCACTGTTTGCCAAAGGCGCTCATCTCAAAGAAAAACAGCAGGGAAAACAGTAGGGGAAAAAAACTAAAACAAAGGAAGGAAAAGCAGGAGAGAAGGGGGGAGGTGAGAGGAGACGGAGTGAAGGGGTCACTTAGATAAATAGGAGTGAGACTTTTGAGAACAAAGAATTCAGATTCTGAATAAAAAAATGAAAGAAAACAGACGGAGTAAGTGACATGGGAGGTCAGAGAAAACCTTGAAAATGAAAAGGGTGTTTAGGTGGATGTGTGTGTGTGTGTGGGGGGGGGGACGAAACTGGGAAAGGACAGCTGGAGGAGGAAAATGGAGAGAGAAGGAAGGAGGAGGAAGGAGGAGGAGGAGGGAAGAAAAATGGGTAGCTGAGAGATAGAACTGTGGGAGATAAAGTGAAGGAGAGACCCGCTGAGTTCCCGGAATGTTCTGGTGGGTTTGTCAAGAGGGAGTTTGTTTGTAAAGGGCCGTTTGTGGGTTACGAAAGTGTGTGTGTGTGTGTGTGTGTTAGCTGTGTTTTCATCGGTGTGGGATTGAGGAGATTTGGTCTGACTGAGCAGTGGGAGGTGTTCACCGCGGTTTTGTGCACGCTCAGACTCGTAGTAGCAGCACCGTTTATGCGGTTTATGATTATGGATAAATAATTGACGAGGCTCCCCGAGCAGAAACAACACCTACATGTGTGCAGCTGCCAATTAGTCTCTGAGCTTTCATAGAATGATGAGGGGGGGGGGAGGGTTACTAGAAATGGAAAAGAAGAGAAAACTGCAGTAGCCCCGAGAGCAAAGCCGCACGTACAGAAACACGCTGCAAATAAAGGAAAACTAAATACAGAAACACTGCAAGTCAACGCACAATGTGTAACTTTGCGTCGAGGACTGTTATTGGTCAACTCGTCCTGTGTGCCGAAAGTCGGTGTTTCAAGCAGCCTACTGTGGGGAGTAGCAACATGCTAGTTCACTGACATAAGCTTTGCAAATAAACTCAGACATATTTTGGTTACAATGGCGGAGTTATCCCTTTGTCTGCCTGTCTATATGTCCGTAATGTTTTGAAATTAGCACTTCGCCAGCAAGCAGTACTTTGTGGGAAGTTGTGCTAAAGTTTGCTTGCTAACATAACATAAACTGGTTGGTAGACACCTCGCAAATAACCTCAGACTTATTTTCTGGTTACAGCAACATGGCATCATGACTTTGCGAAAACATACATGCCACTTTCCTAAAGCCAAATGGCGTGTTATCTGTACGCATTTTGAGCTATCCACGTGTATGTCTACGCCGTATACAGCGGATGTAAACATACATACCACGTGCCGTGTTATCGCGAGAACGTGCCGTGCTATTGCGAGAACAACGTTCAACAAAAAAAAGGGGTAGTTTTATTTCTGACATTATTCTATCAACACAGACATTTACATCGATAGTCTGGCGTTATAATTTATTTGCCTCGGGTGTACTGTGGAGTGGTTAAGACTGCTTTTAATGGCAGGCTAGCAGATACTGTTGACTTGCGCTAGCCTAGCACAAGCTAACTCTGCAACTGGAAGGACTGGATGAAAAGTGTTGAAAACGGTCTCCTCTGATAAATAACACACTGGCTAATTTGGAAATGAGGTCCTATGTCCAAAATTCTGAACCACCCCTTTAAACATTCTGATTACTTGACTGATGTTCTGCAGATAATATTGCAAATATTCTCTACACACCAAGTGTTTGACTTTTACTGATTACTAGTAGAGCTGCAACGATTAATCGATTAGTTGTCAATTATTAAATTAATCGGCAACTATACGGATAATCGATTAATCGGTTTGAGTTGTTTTTTATGAAAAAAAGTTCTAGCTTCTTAAATGTGAATATTTTGTAAGCTGTAAACTGAATATCTTTGAGTTGTGGATGAAACGAGACATTATAGGACGTCACCTTGTACTTTAGAAAACACTGATTGACATTTTTAACCATTTTCTCACATTTTTATAGATCAAACAACTAATCAATTAATTGAGAAAAAAAAAAATCGACAATGAAAATAATAGTTAGCTGCAGCCCAGATTACTAGCATCCCAATTTATATAAACTGATGAATTAGGCACAATTAAGGACTTTGCATAACTTTTGCATAAGATACAGGCTACATATGTTAGTATGACAAAATATAGTTCTGCTTAAAACTGGCAACAACTTGGCCGTTCAAGCGTGTTCATCAGTTTTTAATGTTGCCTAGAAAGTCATTTGTCTTTCAACTCAATTCGGTTTCCTTTTTGTGCAACTTGCAGCGTCTCTACTTTCCGTTTCCTTATGATGGACACACACGGTGAAGACGTTTTCTTAAGGTACGGCAGAAAGAATCACCTTCAGCGGGGCGATGGAAAAACAAACCTGACAGCAGTAAACCTATTCATATCTCATAGGGGAGGAGTCCTTCTTTTTTTCTTTTCTTTTTTTTTTTTTTACAGAGTGCTACCATAAAATCTGAGAGTTAGAATAACACATGGCAAACAGAAGGAAACTCTATCATGCCTGTTGTGAATGCCATAACTTTTCTCGGTGTTAACAGACACTGTAACAAATCCTCCCCCAGGCCACAAAATGCAGGGCGCCGACAACAGCCCCCACACCCAGACAGGCACAACGCTGCTCCAACAGGCCGATTCAACGGCACAAGAACGGCCTGCTACTTTAAGTACACCACTGCCACTTGACTCCACTCCAGCAGGCTGCCACTGCCGCCATAGCCCACAGTAAGTCAGGCAGTCAGACAGGAAGCTCGGGGCTGGACCAGGAGTCAGGGTCCATGTGGCTGCAGCATGCATGCTATTCTGTCTGGTGAGAGTTACAGGCAGGCTGACATGGAAGAAGCAGCGGGTCACAGGGTCGTGATACGGCCATGACAGTGCCTCAGCTGCAAGTTGAGGTCAGGATGTGGGGAACGCACGCACACACGCGTGCTACGGCTGTGCAATAAATCGAATTTTGATTTTTGGCTCATAACGATCACAAAAACAAAGTAATTGAGAAAAATGTAAGTAAGTCATTCTGCCATTTCCATTGGGTTTGATCTCAAAAAATGTGCCGGCACATTACTGGGGTGAGAAGCCCGGCTAAAACAAGCAACCAACAAAAAGATGATGATTTAAAGAAAAGTAAAAGACGACGTTTTAATACCAAGTGGACAGTTGGTGACAATGGGAAGGTTCCTGAGTGGCTGATTAATGTCAGCATTAGCGAATAAAAATGTAATGTAGTGACTGTCTGTGTATCGCTCAGAGAAACCCAAAGTTAAATCCTGTTTGTAATCGGGACAAAAAAACTTAAAATTAGAAGCAATTAAGTTCAAGAACGATGCTTTTGCATTTTCTGTTTGTCACCTATATGAAGGGCAAAAGAAATTGGCTGGTAAAAAGCCTGTGTTGCTAGTGGATTGCCAAAAAAAGTTATCTTCAGGCCCTGGTTGGGAACCACCGCTTAAATAGCTGCGCACACACAGAAGAAACTGTCCCTGGTGTTCCGTTTCTCTATTTGTCAGAATCTGTGACTGGCACACAATGTAAATGATGTGAAGAAGCAGAAGAAGTGCATACGGTGCATGTGACTGAGACACATCAGGGATGTCATGCGTGAATAGGGGTGGGACAAAATATCGATACGCCAATATATCGTCCTTCGTGCAATACGAGAATCAATACGCTGGCGCCAAATATCAATATTTTAGTTAATAAAATAAAGCGCTCTAAATAGATTTCCCTGCTCCCAGCGTCGCTACTTCATACACTCAACACATGAATGCGTAGCCGAAGAGGAAGAGGTTTTCAACGGGATGAAATGACGGACAGCAGTTTGAGGAAAAGAACAGATACCCCAGCCTTGTTTAAGTCCAAAGTCTGGACCCATAGTTGCTCTATGGTTTTTGTAATTTTAATCCACAGACTGAAATCCTGCCCTAACCTTTTCACCGATATTGTGATGTATCATTATAGGATTGTCTAGCAATATATTGATTATCGAAGAATTGCTTTATCATGATATTTTCGGTACCGTGAGCCATGTATCGTATCGTGAGGTACCCTGTGATTCCCACCCCTATGCACGAATGGATTACGAGCCCAGATGGCCCTCTCAGGGATCCATTTATGCTTTCATATCAATACTCACTCTCTCCTTCTAGTTTGTCAGGGCTTCGGCTCCACACTATCTGCCGCGTGTCCTGCTTTATCTGGAAAGTTCTCCTCTCGGGCCGCTGGGACTTCTTCTGGTAGAAGACGGTCATCACCGTCCCCATCTCCAGGCTGTGGAGGATGCGAGGACCGGCCTCTGTCCAGTCCAGCATCCTGGAGGCCGTGACCGGACCGCCAGCCCCCGCTGTGGCGCCACCACCTGCAGCCTCCTCGGCACAGCCATTGAGGCAGCCACTGAACCTGGCTGCACACATCTTCACTGCATAGCTACGAGGAAACCTTGCAGGATAACTGATCTGTACTGGTGGTACTGGTCCTTTTAATCACTTATTGAATGCACCAGTTATCCAACATGTCCAAAACCACTTGGTGCAAAGAGGAAATCTTGTTATGAGCCCAAATTGTGCCAGTGATTTTAAACCAATTTCACTTAAAAACACAAGCTAGAAGACATCACTCAAAGCTGAAAAACACTCAAATGTCTGAGATGTGAATGATCCTCTGGTCCTCTGGAGGGGGAGTGTATCCCCGTGTTATCCTTTCCAGATGCTTCTGGAAGAACACCAGTGAAATCCTCTCTCATCACCGCTGATCTCAGGTTTCCACCCTTATGGTCCTTGAGTCCACGACAGCAAAGGCAGCCCAGTCCAAACAAGATGTGTCTATCCCTCTCCTGACCTTTTTTTTTTTTTTTGTGGGGGGGGGATTAAGTCGACAAAGCGAGCGACACGGTTAACGCCGAGTTATGTAATGACGAGTCGGACAATTACCCGGAGGTAAGTGTAGCTTGGCGGCGGAGAGGAGGACCGGCATCGGCGGGCGCTCTGTGGCGGCGTCCCGGAGACGGAGAGACGGAGGGGATGGGAGAGCACGGAGCGGCCGCCCTCCCATTCTGGCTCTCCCCTCACACACTCCTCCTTACCGGACACATTACACCGAGGACAGGATGCATTATCGTACGCAGGAGTAGTCGTACGGAGGCGTGCGGGGTTGTGGCGGTAGCCTACGTACGCGTTAATTACCCCAGTTCCTCGTCGCTGCTCGTCGGCAGGAGCTCTCTGCCTGCGCGTGCGCTCTGCTCCAAAGCCAGAGGTCTTGAGAGGAAATTAGGGCTAGCAGACCGGAAAAACTCGAAAAGCTTGATCCGATTTTTTTCTCTCTCTCTCTCTCTCTCTCTCTCTCTCTCTCTCTCTCTCTTTAATTTCTTTTTTTATTATCATTATTGTTTTTATTGACATGAAAAATACAAAACTCTCGTACGGGATCACTAGGTTCGGTACAAATGTTGTTAGTGTACATGAAAGAAAAGAATCACCTAAGCAAATCAAAAAGGGGGTTATTACTTCAAATCAGTCAAAAAGCAACAAGGCTAGAGAAAATCAAATCAACATTTAGGAGCGCCATACAAGGGGAGGTTAATCTAAAAGGTAATTCTCTAGACATAAGCTATCTCTACACATTGTTTTTGTTGCAATTTTACTAGATTTGACTTTTTTCAGTGAGGAAAAAAACTATTTTGAATCATTCATAAAACCAAGCAAGGGAAGGTGCGGAGGAGGATTAGGGCCACATGTAGAACAAATTATTGGAGTTCTGAGTTTAAAGTCAGAATTCTGAGGGAAAAAAGTCAGAATTCTGCCTTTATTCTCAGAATTCCGAGATTAATATAGCCTATTTTTAAAGTAAAAAATTATTTATTTATTTTTTAAAGTAAAAAAGGAGTCAGAATTCTGACTTTTTCCCTCAGAATTCTGACTTTCTGACAGAACCCAAATACATCATTTCACATGTGGCTCTAATCCTCTTCCGTAGGTCTAGCTCTAGAACATCTCCACTTACAATGAATAGGATATTTCCCCATGAGCTGTTCTCTCTCTCTCTGTGCTGTAGTGTAGTATATCTGAGGGAGGATGAGGGGAGGGGAGGGGGAGCCAGAGGAGGAGAGAGGAGGCATGAGCGACCTCCGCGGGTCAACAGGAGATCTGCAGCGGTGGTGAGAGGAAGAACTCTGCGGGGGGTCAGATGACAAAGCTCCATCAGCTGCAGCAACAAATCATTTACAGTTCGTGCAAACTACAGAGATTTAGTTTGGGAGGGTTTTGGGTTAGTGTTCCTTGTTCCCTTTTTTCGTGTGTTGGATTTAGATTTCCAGAACAGAAAAATATCATGAGCCATTCCTCCAAATGGGTACCATTTGCTTGTTGTAATTGCACACACACTCTAATAACACACACATTTAACTATTCAAAATGTGTATTGGTCAATCTCAAGCAACTTTATTTCATTTTTTACAATGTTTCTATGGGGAAGATAAATACTTTTTAATAATGAGTCATAAAAAAACAAATCAGTTAACTGCTGTCTCCAAGTCAAAAATAATCTTAAACACTGAAATAATAATATTTTCAACAATATTAATAAAACAATGTAAAGCTAGATGACTGCTCAAAAAAACAGTGTCCTGAAATATCAAAAAGCGAAGCTGACATAGCCTACATTTAAAAAGACATTTTCAAACCTATTTCAAACTAATTTGTAATCTCTTCCAAATATAATAGATTCTTGTCATCAGTTTGTATTGCATAACGTTTGCAGCATTATAAAACTGATGTTAAAGACTTTTTTTTAGAAGGCCCATGAAGGAAAGTTGGTTGAAAAGTTGCAAAGTTTGGGAAGTGTCTTTGAGCAAGAATCCCTCCCATTTTCAGGAGGAATATTTTATAATTATGAACTTCCTGAAGGAGGAAATATCTGCATGAAAATCATCACATTATCATGTAAATTAAAAAAAAAATGTAATGTGTGTGTGTGTGTGTGTATATATACATATGCTCATAAGTATTCATACCTATGCTAAAGTTGACTAAAAAGAGGAATAAAAAAATCATCTTTTGGAAATTGATCTTAATGCCTTAATTAAAAAAATGAGGAAAAATCCAATCTTTAAGGACACCAGTTTTTTTGTCACCATACCTAGAGATTGGCATGGTTTTATTTCAGTTAGCCTAATAGCTGGTTTTAATTGAATTGATAAGGATCTTATCTCAGTTAGCTATTAGGCTAACTGAGATAAAACCATGCCAATCTCTAGGTATGGTGAAGGGTATGTGATGATGTGGGGGTATGGTGAAGGGTATGTGATGATGTGGGGGTATGGTGAAGGGTATGTGATGATGTGGGGGTATGGTGAAGGGTATGTGATGATGTGGGGCTACTTTAATTCCAAAGGCCAAGGGAACTTTATCCGGATGCATAGTATCCTGGATCCATGAAATAACTGGCCTTTAAAAATAAAAATCTGCCTTCCTCTATGGGAATTTAACATAGGGGTATGTATAATTATGGCCCCTGTATTTTAAGGAAGAACATTTATTTATTTACAATACGTTATTCATTCACAAAAAGAAATGGTGTCCTTAAAAGGTCGGATTTTTCCTCATTTTTTTTAATTGAGGCATTAAGATCAATTTCCAAAAGATGATTTTTTTATTCCTCTTTTTAGTCAACTTTAGCATGGGTATGAATACTTATGAGCAGCACTGTATACATGTCACTTCGAAATTTCCATTCCACTCCATTACATAAAAGGGTTCTCGACTGTTGTAGACAGAAGTGGCTGATCTTTAATGCAATATCTACATTGCCCATTATCAGCAATCATTCATCCAATGTTAAAAAGGCACATTCTGTTTACTAATCTGATATCATTTTAAAAGGCTAACTGAGAAAACATTGGAGAACCCTTTTGCAATTATGTAAACACATAATGTAATCTGAAAACTTCTGCCCTGGTTAAAAAAAACAATGCAACTGATCTCAGCTGGTATTCTGTCTGTAATGAAGTGGAATTTAAATTTTTAAGTGACCCCAAACTATTGACCGGTAGTTACAGAACACTGTAAAAGGGGCCCCGTGAGTATTTTTACTTTTTGATAAGTATATTTTGCTGATGATACATCTGTAATTTTACTTTAAAGTAAACTGCAGGAAAGTGAGATGTTTTCTTGTAATGGAATAAGTTTACATTGTGTTACTTCCAGCTCTGATGATGAATATCAGTCACAGTAGGTTTCCTAATGAATAAAACCTCAGTGATGTGCATGAGCAGAAAACATCAGCAGAGTGTCGTCCACCTGAGAGAGATGAGGCACACATAAATGACATCACAGCCTCTCCATGTCTAACCAGCTCCATATGTCTGGTCAGCAGGCAGCCAATCAGAATTCAAGGAAACGTGTCCCAGAGCAGAAAGGAAGGGAGGGTGGAGAGTAATGTGGAAATGAGTTTTCATGACAGAGGGAGGATGGAGAGGAGTGTGTAACTCTTCAGACAGTCATTTCAACACTCCCGAGCCGGATCTCAAATCCAAATTAAAAGTCAAACACAAACAGGACAACTTGCACACTATCGGGATGTTGTGTCTTGTGCAGTTGCCTTTAAAACTCAAAATACAGCCTGCAAATGAACTGCAAAGAAGTTTCTCTTGATAATTATATATATATTTTTAATTATTTTAACATGTCAGAAATATAAAAGATAGCATGGAGCAAATTCAAAACCACCATCTGTCGAAGTTACAAGTGATAGTGGCAACTTTTATTCTGATGGCACACGTTCTGTTTGAAGAAAAGTTAGGATAATCCTAGTGAAAATTAGCACTGTTTTTTTTTTTTAGCAGTTTCATAACAATCAGAAAAATAATGTTTATATGCTTTTATCCCAAATTGTTTGTGCAAATAATTACAGACCGAAATACATTTCGATTTTACACCACTGTAAGGCACCAAAGTTGAAAAGTTTCAAATTCTAGACTTAGTGGCTTTAATACAAACACCAACTGAAAACTACAAGGAAAAAAATAAACATATCGGCAAGTCTGACCAACTTCAATTGTAGTATTATTTCAGGTGGTTTAAAAATTGGTCAAAATACACAACAGTGGGGCGCCAGGGTAGTTCAGTGAGTGCGCACCCATATGGGGGAGGTTTATTCCTCGACGCAGAGGTCCAGGGTGGGGGTTTGACCTGCGGCAGTTTCCTGCATGTCTTCCCCTTCATGCTGTCCTGGTGATTAAAGGCGAAAATGCCCAAAAAAATAATCTTAAAAAAAAAAAAAAAAATAAAAAGAAGATTAAGCTGCAATTAATCCATTTTTTGGTCACTAGGGGGCAAAAAAACAATCTGGAAAACAACGTTGATATATTAGAAAGTTGTGTTAGCGAACAACTACACATCCAGCTAACGCAGAGCAACATGACCGTCCCATCGGAGTCGTGTTTGTTACCACCTGTGAGATTTTGTGCCTCTAAGTTACTGTCGCTGCACTACAATGGTACTGTTACCACACTGCACATAGCTGTACTATACTGTACATATCTGTCTATACGTTTCATACTGAATATCCAAATTTATTGTGTTTTTTCTTATAATATATTCTGTTAATACACTGCATATATCTATATTATTCTTACTACTATTATAATGTTACTGCTGCTACATTGCACATATCTGTACATGTTGTTCATACATTGTTCATATTACATAGCCATATTTAATCTGCTCTGCTAAACTGCTAATACACTGCACATATTTATATTTAATTTATATTACTCTAAACCACCATCTGTAAACCAACTGCATACTACTGTCTACACTGCACTATATTTCTTGTCCGGTCTATGCACCACCTGTCTATACCTGTCTATACTTTGTATATCACATTGGACTTTTCTGCTCTTTTTGCACTTCTGGTTGGAGCCAAACCAAATCTAATCTAATCTAATTTGGTTGAAATATCCTAAAAAAAGCCAATAGGTGATCTTGACTTGACTTTCCGTGGTCAACAATGAAGTTTTACTTTCATTACTGATGCAAACAAACATTTCACAGCACTCGGAAAACATTACAGACTAAGTTTTAATAATTGTCTCTTATTAGTTGTTATAGTAACACACCTGTTGTTCAATTTAGGAGACTTAACAGGTTGCATTTATTTATTTTAATTTTTAGCAGTGAGGCCTCTCTTTTCTTTACATTTGGATCACAGACAATAAGAGAGGAAACAAAGGGCTATTAAATATCTTATAAGTATAAACATAAGTGTGACTGACTGTGCTCCGCAGTTACATTATCCATCAATTTCAATTGTTTGAAAGCTTCTTGTTGAAACCGTCAAAACCACAGTTTCCAGCAGAAAATACATCCACTAAGAGAGACGAACGCTGCATTTTCATTTGCTTCCATCTTTACGTACAAAACTCCTTGTCAAGCTCTGTTCCTTTGAACCCTGTTTTATAGAATGACACCGGCCACAACATATATGTGTATTCCTGTATTTGGAGAGTATGGTGTGTACACTGTTAGAATAGTAAGCACTTCTTTTACCGTGAGGCACTTTGGAAAAGAGTGTCAATAAAAAGACAAAAAAAGAACAAAACAGGAGACGACTTTCGGAGCGGTTGTCTCGGATTATCTTTAGTTGGCCAAGAGAAAGTTCCTGCTGTTGGAGCTTCCTTTTCGAATCTCTGTGACAAGGTTATGGAGTTTCTCTGACAGCGCCACCTGGTTGGAGAGAAGGCCAAAGATAAGATAGAGTGTAGTTTGTAAGATCCGGCTTCTAAGTGTGTGAACAAAAATCTTTTTGTATTTCTTTTGTACGTAGCCAGTAGAGGTTTGGTTTGAGTGTGAAGCTCACTGTGTAAGAGTCTGGCTCCTGCAGCCTCTTGTGTCGGGGGTGCAGAGTCTGGAGGGAGCTCTGGACCTTTGCTCTAGTTTCGGCAGCGCTGCACAGAGGGTGTGTGACCTAGAAAGAGGGGGAGACGCATTCATAAAGATTAAACTCCTACACAGTAGAGTCCTGTCTTGTTTTGTACTGCTCAATGCCTCCCAAAACAACACATCTGCTTTTTCTTATGTTTAAGTATGATTCTTTATGGTTTTTAAGGCAGTATAATAGATGTTCATGCTGTTACTGGAGACTGTCCTCCCTGAAAATGCTCCGTCGTTTGTTCAAGCAGCAATTACGACTCATATTAACCATTGTAATGTCTTCCCGTCGACCATGCAACTTTTTGTTTTTCTGGGTCGCAATTTCTTTTTAAGCTGTTGTCGCTTTTCACCCTTTTTTTCTGCCCTTTTTTTGACGGTTTTGTTGTTGTTTTCCAACGTTTTTGAAACATTTTACGACATTTTTGTCACTTTTTTCAATGTTCTTTTAACAATTTTTTTTTTTTGAAATGCTATAAATTTCAATAAACACCCACATGCAATGAAAGTAGTGAACTGATCATTCATTTTACTTGTGAAGAGCGTTGTATGAAACCATCCATGTTATTTCTTTTAGGTTGAAATAAACAATTAGGTTGAAAGAACATTTCTGATATAAAAACTTTCTGAAAATGGGTCAAATTTGACCCGAAGACAACAGGAGGGTTCTAGTGGCAGGGCCCCTCGGGGAGAAAAGCAGGACGTAAGGTGATAAAGTAGAAGAAAAACATAACACGACTTTCACCCAGGATACTGGAGTTTGTGTCCCGTTTTGAAAAAATAAATAATAATAAAGTAAATGGTGAGACAAACGCAAGGCATCACGAAACAGCAACTGGTCTACTCATTTCAACCTTTGAGCAGCCACGGGCCGTCCTCACCTGTCCTCTTGTAAACACGTCCTGGCGCAGACAGGCGACGTGAGCTGGAATGACTGAGATACAGGAGTCATCACACCTCAGAGGGTAACAGTTTAGAGAACCTCCCACCTCTGGAGGAGACTCCGCAGCGAGACACACCAGGTCCAGAAAAGGATGGCCTGCAAGGGAGAAGAGAGTGGGAAGCTGTGAAAATGTTTACAGGCACAGTAGCAGCCCAGTGAGGCTGTTTAAATGCTCAAAAGCCACTTGTAAAGAAAATAATAGAAACACTGTAATGAGAGTGGTGCCAGTTACCTAAATCAAAAATCAACTTGTTGGGCTCCGTTCCACGTTGTCAAAGATTTAACCCTCCTGTTGTCCTCGGGTCAAATTTGTCCCATATTCAAAAAGTTTCTATTTCACAAATTTGGGTTTCTTTCAACCAAATTGTCCAAGAAAACATAAAAAAATAACGTGGATGTTTCCCTACAACACTCTTCACAAATGAAGTAAATAATCAATTCACAACTTTCATTGAATTTGGGCGTTTTATTCAATTTTATAACATTTAAAAAAAAAAAAAAAAAAAAAGATAAAAGAACACTGAAAAAAGTGACAAAAAAACTACAAAAACACTTATAAAGCACAGGAAAAAATCGACAAAAGCATCGGTAAAAAGTAACAAAAACGTCGGGAAAACGTGACAAAAAAACAAAAGTTGCGTGACAAAAGTTGCGTGACAAAAGTTGCGTGACAAAAGTGCCGTAAAAGACAACTAAAAACATTGAAAAAAAGATTTAATTTTAAATTTCGACCCAGAAAAACAAAAAGTTGCTTGTTGGTCGACGGGAAGACAACACAAGGGTTAAGACCCCGCGGAAACCTTGATTCTTAAAAAGCAGCCAAAACTAAAATAAGATGGTGGAAACAGAGAGAGAAATAAGTATGTTGGAATCAGGGTGAAGCAGATAGATTCTCACCCTCAGCGTCAACTAGCCTGTAGACAGCTTTCCTCCCGGGGACAGTGCTCTTCTCTGGGTCCTCACTGATCTTCATCTTGGGCTTCCCCCTCACCTCCACCAGCTAACGCACATATACAAACACCAACGTTAACGTGATAGGAGAAGTGAGTTTTTGGGGCATTTGGAGAGACAGTTTAAGTGTTTGTTTGACACATTACCTTGTACACACAGCCCAGTGAGGGTTGTTGTGTGCAGGTGACCAGGTGTGTTCCAACGCCAACCACGTCGATCGCATTCTCCTGAAACGATGATGCGCAGAACATCAGGGGAAAGGGAAGAAAAGCACGTCTTGTTCATCACAGACAATCCATACGTCCAGTCAATCTACCTTCTTGTTGAGCTCCGCCATGCTTTGCTCTGTGATGTTATTGGTCCCGACGATGATCAGCGAGTCGAAGGCCGAGATGGAGAAACTGTAGAGATGAAGTGAACGAAAGGAACAACAGACAATCAGACATGTACCACTGACCTTTTGGAAGGGAGAGATATATTCTCACTGTCAGTTTTAAACAGGGTTTCCGCAGGGTCTTAAAAAGTCTAACATTTCAAAATCCAAATTTTAGGCCTTAAAAAGTCGCTGTTCACTGAACTATTGGCTCTAGGTCGGGGGTTTTCAAAGTGTTTGAAGCCAAGGACCCCTTAACTGAAAGAGAGATGGAGCAGGGACCCCCTACTACATATATTGTATAGAATTAAGTTGCATATTAAACTGGGCCTGCGATAACGTGTAGGGCGGCCTAAAGCCTTTATACATACCTTTTTTGTGCAAAGAATACTAAGCAATTTTAGCATATGATCATGTTTTTCCACAAACAGGCTGATTTATATTTCCTAATAATATGTTGGATTCATGTTAGGACATTTTCATTTTTGAAAAACCTTCAAAAAATGAACAATAATTTGATGGCCCCCCTACAGTAACTCTGAGGACCCCCTGTTGAAGATCTCACTTCTTGGTCTTAAATCAGTTTAAACAGGTCTTAACCCTTGTGTTGTCTTCTGGGTCAAAAATCAACACTTTTTCTGATGTTTTGGTCTCTTTTTTTCGCGACTTTTGGTGCCTTTTTCAATGTTTTTGGCACTTTTTTTTGGTGTTTAACGCTTCTTTTCACTACCGTGTATAAACACCACTAACACCAACTTACTACCACTATACTTTTACACTTATTTTTTTATCTTATTTTTTGCATGGTCAATTAAAAACCTCATTTATAGGAAACTATACCTAATTCTTGAGTTAAAGAAGCAGAAATTATGAATTATTTAGACTTATATTAAAGGAAAGATAATGATTACAGAGGGGTCACTGTTCAGCGAGGATACTGTTCCGAAACATTTCAATTTTTTTTTCAAATGCTAAAAAATTTGATAAAACACCCAAAGTTCAATGAAAGTAGAGATCCGATCTTTTGTGCGTTGTATGGGATCATCCATCCGTGTTATTTTTGGTTAATTAAAATTAGGTAGTTAAAAAGAAAGCCATATTTCTGAGAAAGACATTTTGAGATTGGGTCAAATTTGACCCGAAGACAACACAAGGGTTAATGTTCCTACACCCATGTAACGCTACCTCTAATGCTCACTGAAATGCTTTAGAATGTTTTCTCTTTTGATTCCGTGGCGTTGTAGTTCTTTCTTTCACTAGTACAAATATAATTCGCTGCATTACCACTACAAATGAGATTAACATGCAACCTTTATTGCAACCAATCAGCCTTCGTCTTACTGGCGCAAGTCTCTTTCGGATTGTACCACAGACATAAAACGGGATTTTTTTACGTCATAATAAAGGTCTTAAATTTAATTCAAAATGGCCTTAAAAAGGTCTTAAACAGTGTCCAATTTGACATGGTGAAACCTGCAGAAACCTTGCACACATACAGCGTGGCACCTCACTCACTGCTCGCTGCAGAGTCTGAAGACACGATGGACGTCAACTGACTGCCGGCAGAGGTCCCCACTGTCCAGACGCACTCCGACAGGCCTGTAGCCCAGTTCACACAGCGCCAAGGCCACAGCGCAGAAGTTCAGCAGACCACTACTGAAATCACACACAAACACACACACACACACACACACACACACACACACACACACCTGAGCATGAACATAAACTATAACATGAACTGTTAAAATTAGTAGGGCTGGGTATCGAGCCTTCAGTGATCGCGCACGCGGCCCCCACCCCTCCCCCACGCAGGTGTTAGTAGCCAAGGAGGACACGGAGGATTAAAAAAACACGACGGACTCTTTAGAAGAGGTCATTATCTTCACTTGAGCTTCTGCGCGCGAAAGTCGCCGGACGGCACAATCTTCTGAACTTTCTTCTTCTGAAATCCAGAGAGAGTTGTGTGGAGCTGATAGTCTTAATTAGCTTTGTAGCAACTCATTTGGCAATGGCTTGAATGTAACGGACATTTATTAATATAAAAAAGTTACGCACTAAAGCTTTAAATAACAAAGGCATTTGTTTGTTGCAGCCTTGAGTGGAGGACAGTCTTCCATAGTCTTTTCACAACAGTGAGCATCGCTGCAGTTGCCAGTTGTGATGTTGAAATTAGGATTTCCAGCAAATAATATTACTAACAGATGAATAACTCCAAACCTGATTTAACTCAGTGTACGCTACTGACACCTGCTGGTTACAATAGCACATTGTACTTGTCAATATGCTATATTTAAAATAGTTTTTATTGCTTTACCTTGCTGTCAGACAGACCCCCCCCCCCAACCACACACACACACACAGAGTTGAGCTTATGAGTACAAATACGAAAGTTTTACAGTTGAGAAAATGTAGTGTCAACAGAAAAGGGCTGTCTGGCTGCAAGGTAAAGTATAATACAAAGCTCTTTAGTAGGGCTGCAACTAACGATTATTTTCTAGATTAATCGATTAGTTTTTTGGTTTGGGAAAAAAACAGAAAATGGTAAAAAATGTCAATCATTGTTTTCCCAAAACCCAAGATGACGTCCTCAAATGTCTTGTTTTGTACACAACTCAAAAGATATTCAGTTTACTGTCACAGAGGAGAGAAGAAACTAGAACATATTCATATTTAAAGAGCTGGAATCACAGAATTTTTCCTTTTTTTCATAAATAATGACCCAAGCCAATTAATCGATTATTAAAATAGTTCAATCAAATAATCAATTAATCTTTGCAGCTTTACTCTTTTTTTATTTATTTATTTTTGGCTTTTATTGCCTTTATTTATAGGACAGATTAAGACAGGAAAGTGGGAGAGGGAGGGAGGATGACATGCAGCAAAGGGGCCGCAGGTCCGAACTGAACCCGCAGCTAGTTACCAGGCAACACTGTAGCTGTCGATCACTGGGAGGAAGTTCTGAGGGTAGGCGATGGCGTACGACAAAAAGGAAGCCAACTCGCCCTCGCTGATCTTCCCAGGCTCGGCTCCCAGAAGCTCACACACACGACTCAGCCAGCCCTTCGTCAACGAGATGATGTCAACTGGATCCTTCTCCCCGTTCACCGCCACAAGAGTCTGAGTGGAAACGTAAAGCGGGGATGTATTATTAACAACACATCGCGGTCCTTGTCACTGTCCACTGTTGACAACATGCTTCCTGCTCTTTGTTTTCCTCATGATCATATACAGTGGTGGAAGAAGGATTTAGATCCTTCACTTAAGTAAAAGTTCAATACCACACTATATAAAATACTCTCTTAAGAGTAAAAGTCCTGTATTGAAAATGTTACTTAAGTAAAAGTATCGTCAGGACAATGGGCCTCATTCACCAATAGAATTTGTTCTTAATAAACTTCCAAAGAAAAGTCTACGTCGGATTCATGACATGTTCTTAAACAATTCTTATACAAATGTGCAGCATCATCGGTATGGTCCTTGAAGGCTGATTGGAGGAGAGAACACATACTCACTTGTGGCCACACCTCCTCCAGGGAGGTAAAGGAAGTGATGTATGAGTGCGCCATGGTCCCTGCAACGGGGATCCCAAACAGGAAACCAGCCTGAACGTTACTGCTGAAATCAAACCCTGCAAGACAGTTTTCTAGTGTCAGTCTGGTGGGGGGGGGGCGTCAGCGTTATCAAGAGGTAAATTCAGAACCCATTCAGGCCCGAGGCAACACACTTGGCTAAAGTGAATTTTTCAACATTTAGAAAAATAATTTGCAGCAAATTATCTCTCTTTCAAATCCCCCGTGTTGGTTGTCGACATTCCTTGTATCCACAAGTGTGTGAACATACTTTGTGTTTGTTCACAGTGTGTACTCAATTTGTGTACTTGGAGACACACTGTGTAAGACTCATTTCTCCAATATTCTGCAGTGGAAATGTAGATAAAGTTGCATCATTCTTTCAAAGGTCCTCAGCTCCTGGGGCTGATATAGCCTCTTTATGGGGTTCTACGTAATGTGCGTCCTCTTCATTACTTTTCCATTAATGGATTAGTTGTTTGGTCTATAAAATGTCAGAAAATGGTGAAAAGTGTCAATAAGTGTTCCCCAAAGCCCAAGATGTCGTCCTCAAATGTCTTGTTTTGTCCACAACTCAAATATTCAGTTTACTGTCACAGTAGTGAAGAAACTAGAAAATAGTCACATTTAAGAAGCTGGAATCACAGGATTTTCACCTTTTTCATAAAAAAGAACTCAAACCGATTAATCGACAGTTGACAGTTGATATATAGTTGACAACTAATCGATTAATCTTTTGCAGCTCTACCTCTCAGTGAGAACGCCTACATCTATACATGTTTTGTTGGGAGGGGAAAGTGATGGCCTGGATGCTCCATACAGACATGAGTAAAATCATATATATCTCAGGCTATTTATATCTACACTTTTTCTTTTATTATAACTACTTGAAGCCAATAAAAACCACAAATGTGGAGAAGAGCTGAACAGAATTTTGACATAGTGAGTGTCACAGCATTAATGTTCGACAGACCACACAACATTCACCTCCAATGTATGTGTATCGTGAGGCGGTAAGCCCTCCATCTGGTCCCTGAGCCCTCCTGAGGCCCATCTCCAGCAGCTTCCTCTTGGGGCCGGCCGCCAGGCGGAAACGGGCAGCGTTACTGCACACCAGACTGACAACAGAGAGGAGACAGATCAGAAACTGGCTGTTTTTAAAGGTGCTGTAGGTAGGATTGTGAAGATATCAGGACTTAGCCAAAGAATTTGAACATCAACAACTTCTCAGTCCCTCCCCCCTTTCCGCTAAAGCCCAAAACAGTCTCCTAAGCCCCTCCCCCCACAAGGGAGAATGAATGCGTGTGCATGAGCAGTGATTGACACGCAGTTAGACACCCCCCTGGCCCTGATTGGTGCATCTGAACAGGGAGTGGTGGACAGCACACTACAGGCTGGAGGTGGTGCCAGAGGAGCCGGATTTTTTTCTAAATGACCTGCTTCATGTAGTTCTACTGGAACATAGGGTCAGTTTCAGCAAATATGACAGAAAGTTAGTTTATAAGTCTTACTTACTGCATCTTCATGCTGGAGCCATAGTGGAGCTGTGTATGTGTGTGTGTATATATATATATATATATATATATATATATATATGTGTGTGTGTGTGTGTGTGTTAAATCAATGGAGCAAAAGTTATACTACTAGGGAAATATTGCCATTGTGAACTCTACTCCCGCATAGTGTGAGAAAAATAGTTTCAAGATTAGAAAAATCCTAATTTACCAGGCTTATGTAACTTAAAAATGGTAGCATCAGACAATTTTGCCTCTTTGTTGTGTTCTGGTTTCAGAATAATGAAGACAGTTGGAGAACAACATAGGATGTAGGCTCTACAGGATGATATATTTTCCTTGGCAACATGTTTTTTTGATGATGTACAGATATTGAGGCATTCGATTATCTAAAATGGATTGATAGTGAATATAGCTGCCGTGAATGGGGGGAAAAATCTCCCTGGGGTAGCATGCCATTAAGGCCCCTCTAGGTTTGGGCTGAACCCTGAATGTTTACAACATCTGGCTCCACCCCAGTTTGTGTGTGTGTGTGTGTGTGTGTGTGTGTGTGTGTCTTTTGGTTGTTACCTGGCGTAGTTGACCAGACACAGTAAACTGGTCTCCAGCAACTGAACCACAGCCAGCGGACCTGACACCTCCATCAGAGGCACCTGCAGATGTTTTAGACAGCACAAGTTATTCCCTCTGGCAAATATGCATTTCCTAGGATGGTAAAGGATTGTCCCGCCCTACTCTGCCCCTGATTGGCTGGTACTTGTCGCCTTCGTTGGATTTGTTAGGTTTAGGCATGAGGAGTAACATTGGTTAGAGTTAGAGTTACCAGGGTAAGCCAATCAGAGGCAGAGTAGGGCCATTCTAGGAAATGCAAATTTGCTACCTGTGACCCCGAACACAACCCTGTATTTGACCTTTTTTAAGATTATTTGTTGGGCTTTAATGGGCTTCATTGACAAGACAGCTTGAAAACAGGAAAGGGGAGAGAGAAGGGGAAAGACATGCAGCAAAGGGCCGTGGGTCGGATTCGAAACCCGCGGCCGCTGCCAAGGACTCACACTCTACTGGGTGAGCTAAAGGTCGCCCCATATTCAACTTTTGACCTTTAGTTTCACGCTGCAGCTCACCCTGGCAAACACCACAGTGCCCTCTGGGACGGAGCGGAGCGTGACGCCGGAGCAGTCCAGGCCTCGCAGAAACTGGAAGAAGGCGGGGTCAGTGTCCGGGGGCAGGACGGAGCGCAGGAACTCAACATCTGGATCGGAAAAAAACACAACGTTAACGCGACAGCTGGAACACCGTCAGCAAGACCAACAACAGAGAGCGCCCTTCATCCTACAACACATGTACTACACAAGTGCATGTGTCCTCCATGTGCCCCGCCTCCCTCACACGTCCTGACTCACCACACACACACACACACACACACACACACACACACACACAGACAGTAATAGAGCTAAATCTAATTTGGCAGCCACCAACTGACCTCAGTGGTGTGACTATAATGAAGTTTAGATGAAACATGTTTGAGAGTGTACTTTACAGAAGTACAATTTAGGTTCTTGTATTTTACTTAATTTATGCTACTTTTTACTATACTTTTACTAATAAGTATTAAAGAAGAGTAACAATACTCTATTACAAGTAAAAGGTGTCCATTTATAATCCTACTTAAATATTTTATATGTACTGTCTAAAAACAACTACACCTATGTTATATATGTTGTTGAGTTGTGTACTTACAGTATCCCAAATGTTTCCAACAATGGTCAAACCCAGAGAAATCTGTCATTTTATTCGAGGTGAGGGTCTGTTACATCTGGTCGCCTGTTGATGGCATCATATCCCCTTTGTACATGCGTCAGCGTTGTGGTTGTCTGCCAGAAGCTGTCATGAATTTAATTTGTATCTAGTTTTAAAGACACATTTTTAGGATGCACTTTTTGGATCTTAAAGGGCAACTATTATATAGCATTTTCAGGATTATACTTGCATTTTGTGTTTGTACTAGAACATGTTTACATGCTTTAATGTTAAAAAAAACCAACACTTTATCTTTCTCATACTGCCCATGGCTGCTGCACCTGTATTCACCCTCCTCTGTATGAGACGGTACAGAGCTCCGCGTGAGCACGGGCTTTTATGACTGTCAATGTAGCCAGCATCTAATGTTGGCTACTCTGCTGTGCTGTGAAGTAATGTCTGGCTATGTATGGCTATGTGCGGTCTCAGCCTGGCAACCTCCGTGAACTTTGAGTCTGGGGAGGAGGGGGCGGGGGAGACGACTCTCTCCAGTATTTTGAATGTGTACTGCAGTAACTACTTTAAACACTAGCTGTCAGTACTGCATATTGCACCTTTAAGTAGTCACAGTATTTAAATTATATATTTTACATTAAGTTATTAAAAGATGAAAAATACTGATGCATGAGAGAAGCATTTTCAATTCAGGTGAAGATATTTTCCACTACTCTATATTCTGTTCAGTAGTTTAATCTTTGCCATTTCAAAGGTAAATAACATACATTTTTTTACTCCACTACATTTATTTGACAGGTACAGTTGTATACTCTTCAGATGAAAATCTTTTATGAAACATAGGTCCTTGATGTAAATTGAACTGAGCAGCAGTGCTGTATACACATAAAATAAGCTCCACCTCAACCAGCTACAACATAACAATGATGACAGGTTAATTCATCTGTAATAATGATCCAATAACATAACCCTTTCAAACAATCTAACAGAGGGAAATGTGCCATTCTACATAATGAGTACTTCTTTTAAACTAAACCTTTAAAAGCAATCTGAAAAGTGTCACAGAATCATTTTATTTTGTAATGTTTCTGCTGAATATTTCTTTTACCCATGTCTGCATCACTAAGTATATTCCCTCAAGTAGCTGTTTCTTCTGGTACTTGTACTTTACTTGAGTATTTCCACATTTATCTGACAACTTTCAAGGTTAAAACTTATAGTAGGCTACAAAACATAGGCCTATGGTATAAAATATGATGTAGCCTACTCAGACTAAACTACCCAACAGCGTATATGTGTATATCCTATGTTAACTTATCAGCAATAACCATCCCATAATATAAGTATAAGATAACACTGTGAACAGGGACAGTCCATTCTACACATTGAGTGCATTCTTCTTTTACAAAAGTAGACCTACTCACCTGCAGTGAGTGCAGAACGTGTACTTATATAATGAAGTATGATTATCTAATACTGTGTCACACTGCTGACAGCCGCTCATTCACCATACCTGTTTAAAAGTAACTGTGAAAGACAACCTTTTATGTTGTTTTATAATTCTTCGAATCTGTATGATCTTTAAACTATAAAGCAGATCACTTGTAGTAACATGAGGACAAGCGTTCAACTCTCCCGGTATGCAGTGCTTCATCTTGTACTGATCCTTAGGGCACACAGGAGATTACATGTCGTGTGCAGGTCATTTAAGTTCACATGATAAAGTTCAGATCTAAACGTCAAAGTTCAGTGAAATCTCCACCGGTATTCACGACGTCTCATTGAAAGCCTCACAGGGGTCGCGCGGTGGAGTATTGCGCAACCACAACGGTAGCCTATGCGTTTTAAAGGGAGTTTGCGGGAATGGCATGCAGATCTGATGGAAAAATAACACTGTCATTAACTTGATTTGGTTCAATTCAGTCGCTGCTGAGTAGACAAGTAAGTAGACAGGCTAATAAAGTCTCAAGTTGACTTTCTCACCTTGGTCTGTGAGGCGAAAGCTGCGCAGGAACAGCAGGCAGTCATGCAGCCCGGCGAACAGGGAGAAGCCGCCGCCGAACGGGTTGTCCCTGAAGAAGAGCTCGAACACGGCGGGCTCCTGGTGCCGGCCGGTCCGCCAGTACGCATACGCCATGGTGAACTGGTACAGGTCCGTGAGCAGCGGGGGGACCCGCTCCCGGATAGAGCGCTCCATAGCCCCGCATGTGTTGCTGGACGGCGCTGCCATGTTATCCAAGCCCGTGGTCTGGGTTCACTGGTGCCGAGATCTCTGGGACTTGCAGTTCTCCAAAGCCCCAGAGCGGGGAGACTTTAAGGCACGGACAAGGCGTGATGTGTCCTGGGAAATACTAAGTTTCAGTTTCAGATGACATTTGTACTTAAACAAACATTTCTTTAGATGGTGTGCTATCTATATCATCTGTCCGAGATGACTGAGCGTTTTCTGACGAGTCAAAACTTTCACAGCGTAAAATGTTAAAAAGAAATACACTATTAATTAATAAGCCGTGCAGTCGAAATGTAATCCATTAAAGTTACAAACAGAAAATATACTTTAGGGAAGACCGGGGTTGGTTGTCACGCTTTTTACTCGTGTAAATTGCTCATCATTAAAACATCTTTCAATAGTCATTCCTGCATTGAGTGCAAGTTTAATATCTTGCCTTGAAATTGGTATTATATTTTCACAACCTATTGTAAGAAGTAGGCTAATTAACAACAACCAACCGGTTGGTTGTCACAAGGTATGGGGTTGGCTGTCCCTATATATTGTTATGAATGGGGTTTCAGTAAAAAAAAGTATAATATATAATATAATATAAAAATAAAGCAGTGAGATTGAAATATATTCATCTCAACCAACCAACCCCAACCGACCTCTCGACAAACATTTTAAGCTAGCTACCACATTGCTTTAGCTTGCTAGCTTGAAGTTGACTCAAATTAACGCTATTAACGCCAACTTTTTAATACGTGTTTAAGTTTGAAATGACTAATAATCTACACGCTTTTAATACAAAAACAACACCAACATGAAAAATGACTCTGACACATAAAAATTACAAAATATCTCCTCACCTTAATGTTTTGTGTGTTCCACAAAATGACCAGTGCAAAATGAGCAAGACGGCAGGACAACTGTTTAAGTGCTCATATTATATGCTCATTTTCAGGTTCATAATTGTATTTAGAGGTTATGTCAGAATAGGTTTACAAAAAACACCATATTTTTGTTGTACCGCACATTGCTGCAGCTCCTCTTTTCACCCTGTGTGTTGAGCTCTCTGTTTTAGCTACAGAGTGAGACATCTCACTTCTGTTCCATCTTTGTTGGGAGTCGCACATGTGCAGTACCTAGGTAAGGACTACTAGCCAGTCAGAAGCAGAGATAAGGGCGTGCCTCGCTAGCAGCTAGGTGAGCATTATAACGTGTGTTCCAAAGTGATGCACGTTTGTCTCTGAAGTAAAGGCTGGACTACAATAGAGCTGTTTGGAGCAGTTTGTGAACAGTGTTTTCTGTTGGAAATGTAAGTCCCTTTGGGATGGACTGGGCTTTTTCACTTTGTATAACGTGCACAAAAAAGGTATATAACACTATAAAAGGAAAAGGAAAAACCCAAAAAGCATAATATGAGCAATTTAATATGAAATACATTGTCACAGTGCCCTCTAGTTCAGCTGTAATAAGCAGTGTGACAACCAACCCCGGTCTCCCCTACTGTCAAAAATAAAGGCACTCCAAATAAATGGCTCTTCGTTGAGTTTATTGAAAAATTGATTTGCGAATGAGGAAGGAAGCTTGTCAGTTGTTATTTATCGATTAGCATTTTCTCTCTCTCTCTTTTCTTTTACTCTTTTTCTTTTATCTTTTGATGTTTGGCAGTTAATTGATGGTTAGACCGGATTCGTGGTGAGGTCTGTCATGTATTTGTTCTGTTGTTTTTTTTGTGTTTGTGGAATAAAGCCTCTGACTCAGACAAAGAAAAAGAAAATGGTTATTTGCATGGTGTTGAATATTATAGTTTGTACGTTTCGAATATGTTTATGTGTAAGAAGCATCTTAAAGTTGCAATATCAATTTGTATGAGCTAATGTGTCATCTGCAAAGTAAAGACTATACTATAAGTCAGATACATGTAGTGGAGTAAAAGTATAAAAGATAAAAAATACTTAAAGTACAAGTACCTTCAAATTCCAAATATTTGCGTAAATGTACTTTGTTACTTTCAGGGAGATGGGGCAAGATCTGCAGTAGCAACTTCAGCTTAAAGAATGTAACATAACAAAAAATAAAACAAGACATTCAGAGTATCTCACTTTATTAAACTAGGATCTGTGTACACTCAGTAGCATATTCTTGTTTTTGCTTTTTGCTAGAGAACATGTTCCTTGTTATTCACATATAAATACATATTTTAAGGTTCAATTCTGTTTTCTTTCTATCGTATTTCAAGAACACTGAATACTATACTATTTGATTCAAACTTGTTTTTTCTATGCAAGCAAATTTAATTACGTTTAGAACAAAATTCTGTATTTAGCTCTGATGCAGATATCTGCTACTCTGTAAATTGTATCATAGCTTTTTTTAAATATGATATATATTATATGTTATATATTTGTAGACTATGTATTATTGTTTAATGTACAACCACCTGTACTCAATGTGCAAAGTAACGGCTCTCTTCTCTTGAGCAACTGTTAATAGTTACCTTCTTTTTACTTTGGGTTATTTAAGGTTTGGTCTAAGTCAGATTCCCATGTGACAAAATCTTGCTTAAAGGACAGTAGTGAGAAGATGTCACAGAATAAACGTCTGTTGTTCTTGTGTTGATTTTATGTCACAAAATAAAAACAAAACAAAAGCACCTTTCAGTCTCTTGCTGTCTCTCAACCGCTGTAGTTTTAGCCTCTCTAACCTCAGGGTCCGGATGATAAATATAACTTATTTTAAGGATTAACAGGAAAGGAAAGAAAAAAGGTATTATGTGTTCATCTTTTCAGACAGTTCCCTAATCCTTGCTTTTTTATAGTGACATTCTGGATAGTTATTCCTCTTCAGGACCATAAATCTGATTCAGATTAGTCCAGGGAATCTAAAAGGGATTTTTTTTTAAAACTGCAACCTGTAGTGAGGGGAGACACTGCTATGTTTGAGTAGTCTCAAGCCACAAAACGCCAGGGACACTCCGCATCATCAGTGAATATCTCACACGTCACATCAACTAGGATAGGAGGAAACATCGGCTCAGGCTTCAACAGTAACGATCACATAGTGATCACAACTGTGAGAACGTGGTCGTCTTTTCCCAGTGCCAGTACGGAACACTGATGGCTTACACAGACAGCATTTGAAAAATCTTAGGCACACTTTTGACCAGTTCTGGTCGTTATCCCAGTTCATCCTTCTGCCCGCTGCCCTCCTCCGCAGTGGGGAAGCATCCTGCAAGCTCATTGGTCAGCGTGTGCTTCTGTCCGCCCCAGAGAAAGTGTGTCGGCTGTCCTGATTGGCCGAGCTCCGGAGCGTAAACAAAGAAGGGGCTGAGCTCGATGGCCAGAGCCGACCTGACCAGGCCGACCCCCCCTCCGCGCTCCGAGCAGGGGTGGTAAACTCGCCCGCTGACCGGATGCATGTACAGCGCCTCCGGGCGGAACGGGGCCGACAGCTTCTCCGCCCCGCCGCAGTACGACAGCAGCTCCTGATCTCCCATGATTCCCGGCGACGTCGCTGGATTCTGCAGCAGGTGGGTGAAGACAATGGGACGGTCATCGCAGCGCACAAAGTTCCTCTCCCTGCCACACAGGGACAAGAAGGGGAAGTCCTCCTCATAGCGACCGCTCTGATTTGAGCACAGCCGACTGAAGAAGAAGATCAGGAACTTTATGTCTGTAAATAAAGAAACAGGTATGACGATGAGCTGCTGAGCAACAAAGCAAAGCTGCCAAGTTGCTAAGCGTTGAAAGGAAATGGATGGAGCACTAGTCTACCACCTACACATGATCCGCGGAAAACTGCTCTGCGCTGGCCGTTCCATGTTTTCCTGTGGGGAGAGCGGTGCCGCCCAACTAGACTCAGCGCTACACTACTAGTACAATATTTCCTTCTGAATTGTAGCGGAGTAGAAGTAGAAAGTGGCATGGAAAAAAAAAAAACTAAAGTAAAGTACCTCAACATTTGTACTCAAGTACAGTACTTGAGTAAATGTACTTAGTCACATTCCACCACTGCATTTGAGCTGATTAATATGCTGTTAAATAAGCAATTTAGGCGTTGTGTGTGTTCATGTTTACCTTTGAAGCAGGTGACAAAGTTCTTCACTTTAGTGTCATCGAGGAAAAGCTGTATGTGGAGCACACACACCAACATGTCATGCTAGCAGGAGAATCTATTTTATAATTATATTTTTGAAAGGTTTGGTTTTGTGTCAGTCTACACTCTCACCTGTCCTTGGTGGTCAATATAGTAGAAGTATTCACGGATACGTGGTACCGGGCTCTGGCCTTGGATGTATGTAACGTTAGCGGTGGTTCTGGAGCCCGTGTAGGCGGCGGGCAGGCAGCGCAGAGCGGGCAGACCTCTGCAGCTCAGAGCCGCAGTCCGGAGCAACAACATGGCCGCAAAGAGGGCGAATATGTTGCAGGATAAACACGGACACCGAGATAACCACTAGCCGTGAGACTCTATCGTAAGACGAAGTAGCACCAGAGTAGCACTACGCCAGTTTTGCCCTCAAGTTTGTTTACAAACGGAGCTACAAACCGGAAGTACTTTACTGTTAAACATCATCAGTTTTTGACTGCCGCCGCCTAGTGGACATTGATTATATCGCCTTCCTCTGTTGTATAATTCTCAGATTACAAATTCAATACCTTGTCTAAGCTAAAAAGTGTGAGAAAAAGAGCAGCATTTACATACAAAAGTAATCACAGAAACATTTTTAAAAAAGCTAAGAAAGAAAGAAATTGACAAGCACTGAGTAGATTTACATTTATAAGTGAATTAGATGTTGGTATCTCCTCCTTCTTTCCCATTTTATTTATGAAAATATTTTTCTTCTTTTATGCATAAAAAGAAAAAAAAACATTGAAATGACAAAAGGGAAACAAAAAAGACAATTTTTTTTTTATGAAAAATGAAATACAGAACAGATACAGTATTTGTGGCTGATCCACACCTTTCCTAACACTTAACTTAAAAGAACCTCAAAAGAATTAGCCTGAAGGATTGAGTCTATTTTGAGAGTCAATTACCACTTTCATATATTTGTTAACACAAGATTTAAATATAACTCCTGGAGGTCCCCTTAAACGTCTCCTGTGTAACTAATGTGGTGAACAAAGCCTCTCTCATCTGTTTTAGTTGTTATCATAAATTTGTATGGTAAATTGTTTCTCCCTGAAGATTTACCTGTGTGAAGCTTAAACCAATCCTCCTTTCCTCTGGAGCCTCTTTCTTATCTATCTGCTCTCACTTCATCGAAGTGAATGGAGCGATTGTGTAAATACTGTAAATACTACTAGTATGTCTCATTAAACCTTTAGATCATTGTGAACCGAACCCTTGCTTCGTGTCACTTTGGTGTTCAAGCATACTGCTTTCAGAATCAACTCGTAGAGGTCAGGATACGAACCACAGAACAATCATGATCGGATTGTTTCAGAACAACTAAAGTGACTCTGTTTTTACTGACGTCCAATTGCTCAACTATTTTGTATGTCTGGAAATTCCCCTGATAGAGCACACTTTTTTTAATTACCAAAAGAAAGCAAACAGGAAAGAAAACATAAACTCAGCAGAAAAAGAAACTTTTTCAGGACACTGTATTTTAAAGATACTTTTGTAAAAATCTAAATACCTTTAGAGATCTTCATTGTAAAGGGTTTAAACAATGTTGTCCATGCTTGTTCAATGAACCATAAACAATTAATGAACATGCACCTGTTGAATGGTCAAAAAGACAATAACAGCTTAAGGATGGTAGGCAATTAAGGTCACAGTTATGAGAAAATTAGGAAAGTAAAGAGACCTTTCTACTGATTCTGAAAAACACCAAAAGAAAGAGGCCCAGGGTCCCTGCTAATCTGCGTGAACGTGCCTCAGGCATGGTGCAAGGAGGCATGAGGACAGCAGATGTGGCCAGGGCAATACATTGCAATGTCCGTACTGTGAGACGCCTAAGACAGCGCTACAGGGAGACAGGAAGCACAGCTGATCGTCCTCGCAGTGGCAGACCACGTGTAACAACACCTGCATAGGATCGGTACGTCCGAATGTCACGCCTGCAGGACAGGTACAGGACGGCAACAACGACCGCAAGAACTGGCCAGTCTGGTGCAGTACATGAGGAGGAGATGTACTGCAGTACTTAATGCAGCTGGTGGCCACACCAGATACTGAGGGCTACTTTTGATTTTGCCCTTATGCTGAAGTTGCTGTTGCTGCTATTTTATACATAGTATGTGTGCAGGAGGGTGTGTGTTGTGTGGGAGGGATGGGAGGGTGTCAGTCAATTGCCTGTATTCAAAATACATGTGCTGTATATGTGAGTGGGTGAGTGTGTGTGGAAGAGAGAAAAGAGAGAGTGAAATGTATGTAGGGGATGGGGGGGGGGTGTTTGTTTGTTACATATTTTATGGATTATTTATCTTTTTAAAAGCACTGATCTGGAGCAGCACCTTGAATTTCGTTGTTTTAATACACTGTATTCATGCAATGACAAATAAAGCTTGATTGATTGATCGATCGATTGATTGATTGATTGAAAAGGCAAGGCAAGGCAGCTTTATTTGTATAGCACATTTCAGCAACAGGGCAATTCAAAGTGCTTTACATGAAAACAGATTAAAACATTTAAAACAGATAAAATACAAGAATAAAAGTTACAGTGCAGTATAAGAAATTAAACATTGAAGAGCAATTAAAACAGTTAAATATATAAAAGCAGATAAAATAGGAATTTCTCTTTATATGCTTATATAGATTGTCATACAGTGTCAACAATGCAACTTCAGTATAAGAAATTAACAGTTATTTAAAGAAAGGCAACATAGAAGAAAAGCAGTCAGTCATTTGCTGGGTCAGTCATTACAACTATAATGGAGTTTCTAAAGATACCAAATATGCTCCCTACTTTGTCTTTTTTGTTTGTTAGGATAAGACACCGATAATTGAAAAATCTTTTAATCAATATGCTATTAACATTAGCCATATTAAAGGGAAATTGAAAAATGTAACACTGTATAATAAATACTGGATTGGACATGATGTCTTTACTCAACTTGGATCCTTAATGTTAAAGGACTTGGATCAGGACATTCCTATTTTTGAATAAGCCCTGCTGTCCGCGATATTACGAATCCCACTATGGCCACGCCAAGACCTGCCCTTCAATAGCATTTATTGGCCAGGCGTCCATGAGAACGCAAGGTAACGTAACCCCGGTTGTACAGGTCCTATCCCCTGACCAATAGGCTATCCTAACCTTAACAACTCAAGGTGAAATGCCTAACCCCAACCAATCAAGCTGCTTCGTAGGTCGGGTCTTGGCGTGGCCATAGTGAAGTGACCCATGAACCCTTGGGCCTGCACGAGCCCAGTAGACCTGTTTGGTAATTCATCCATGGATATTATTCATGTTAGATATTGATAGATAGATTGCACCGATTGCATTTTTTGTGTCTGTTTTAGGGCTGCAACTATAAGTATTTTCATTATCGATTAATCTGCTGATGATTTTATGGATTCATCGATTGTTTTGTCTAAATGTCCATATCTGTAGGCTGCGTGTTTCTGTCCTTGTGCTGCTGGCTGCTGCAACAACTGAATTTCCCCTCTGGGGATCAATAAAGACTTATCTTATTTGACAGAGAAAATGCATCAAATCCTCACATTGGAGAAGCTGCAACTATAGTGAATGTTTTGAACAATGACTAAAACGATTAAAGAGTTGCTTAATCGACTAATCGCTTAATCGCTGCAGCTCATTGTTGGTTTTCAGCAAGCCAGTGACTTAGAAAATACAAATTCATGAGCCATAAACAGTGCAGCTACAGATTGTATAATAATAACTTGTGGGAATATGTGATTCCAAGCAGAGAGATAAGTTAATATTGTTGAGTGAACACAACGGGGCTCTTCAGGGTGCTGCGTATAAATCTCTTGGCTGATAAAAGAAGCACATAAACAACAGACACACAGAGGCTGCTGCTCATGTTAAAAGGCCAACACCCCAGCTTGATATTTTTTAGGCAGGGTCCAAAATTAGCACAATCTATCAGCCAAATGCTGGTAAAATATGCAGGTGTCTGGTAGATTTGCTTCACTCACCAGGCAAAAATCAATGGGTAATCTGAGTGGCTGGTAAAACTTGAACATTCACTAGATATTTGGTGGACAAAAACGTTCATTTTGGACCCTGTTTAGGACTTTTTGCAGTTTAGTGTCCCAGATTCCCCATACAATGTCCTTAATTATGAACCTGCTAAACCACCTGTTTAACAGGTGTTTGGGTTATGTTTATGGTTAGGGCTATAGGGTTAGGGCAACCTGTCTCAAATAAGACCCTCATCAGTTTTTGGAAAATAATTTGGGACATTAAACTGCACATATAGCCTACCATTTTCTATGAAGGTAAATATGGTGCAAAAAGGGAGAGCTTGTAGAATACAATGTGAGAACTTGCAGAACAAAAAATCTGAACTTGTATGTTAAAATTTGCACTTGTAAAAATTTAATTTGCACTTGTAAAAATAAAATTTGCACTTGTAAAAAATATTCACACACATGTGATCTGAATTTGAAGTCATACAAAGAAAAAAAACATGAGAGCTTGTAAAAAAAATCTGAACTTGTAAGTTGAAATTTGCACTTGTAGAAAATGTTCACACACCTGTATTCTGAATGTGAAGTTACAGAAAAAATATTCACAAATGTGTAGATTGATATTTACATGAACACAATGACAGCTGCAAACTTATAATGCAACATTTACTCGTATACTTTTTTTTTTACTCTGGTTCATTTACCATCACAACCACAACTCAGTGATTACAACCTCTCGAATCTGTCACTGCAACTTCACATATGTGCTCTCTCGCATCACAAAGTGGCCAATCTGCGCACCTCGACTTTCACAACACTCTTGACGATACATTTGGTGCAAAACTAATTTGTACCTGTGGACTTAGGCTGTGGAGCTCTGAGCTAACAGAACGGGAAAAGCCTTCTTATATACAGTCTATGGGAAAAGCAGGGTTTCTATCGCCAGATGAGGGACAACTCTGTCCGGCTTATTTATGTAGCATGGAAACTTGGTGGAATAGAATGCTAGCGTTAGCTTGCTAACTAGCAGCCAGCCCGCTTCTAAATAAATACCTTTTAATTATCTAAACACTTTTTAACAGTCAAACTAAAACACTGGCGGTGAGCTCCACGGCCTGCAGCCGCAGACGGACCGTCATCAGTGGGGATCGACCAGCGTAGCAACACTGCTTTTGCCAGAAAGCTTCGCTGCCGACCTCGACCTGCAGTCGGAGCTCCAGCGGGACACGGAGAGCCCCACATTCGGTAGCAGCGGCCCATCCCCCGGCCATGACCAGAGCTTGCTTTGCTGATGTTGTGCATCCCTGCTAAGAATTGCACCCGCTTGGGCAGAAACAATAATTTCTGCAGAATTCATTGCTGCCGAAAATTGCATCTAAGTAGCAAGGAAATGCTACTACAGAGTCTGATAAAACATTGATGTCTCTCTAAACCTTCTAAAATCCTAATCATTATTGATGAACATGACAGAGAGATTTACTATATTGCCTAGTTTTTAAACAGTACATTGCCTTATAAAATCATTATTTTCCCTAGTGGATGCAATTCTCGGCAGGGATGCGAAACTTGGCACCTGTTACCCACTGATGACGGTCCGTCTGCGGCTGCAGGCCGTGGAGCTCACCGCCAGTGTTTTAGTTTGACTGTTAAAAATGTTTAGACAAAAGGTATTCAGAAGCGGGCTGGCTGCTAGTTAGCTAGTGCTAGCATGCTATTCCACCAAGTTTCCATGCTACATAAATAAGCCGCACAGAGTTGTCCCTCATCTGGCGATAGAAACCCTGCTTTTCCCATAGACTGTATATAAGAAGGCTTTTCCCGTTCTGTTAGCTCAGAGCTCCACAGCCTAAGTCCACAGGTACAAATTAGTTTTGCACCAAATGTATCGTCAAGAGTGTTGTGAAAGTCGAGGTTCGCAGATTGGCCACTTTGTGATGCGAGAGAGCACATATGTGAAGTTGCAGTGACAGATTCGAGAGGTTGTAATCACTGAGTTGTGGTTGTGATGGAAAATGAACCAGTAAAAAAAAAGTATACGAGTAAATGTTGCATTATAAGTTTGCAGCTGTCATTGTGTTCATGTAAATATCAATCTACACATTTGTGAATATTTTTTCTGTAACTTCACATTCAGAATACAGGTGTGTGAACATTTTCTACAAGTGCAAATTTCAACTTACAAGTTCAGATTTTTTTTACAAGCTCTCATGTTTTTTTTCTTTGTATGACTTAAAATTCAGATCACAGGTGTGTGAATATTTTTTACAAGTGCAAATAAAATTTTTACAAGTGCAAATAAAATTTTTACAAGTGCAAATTTTAACATACAAGTTCAGATTTTTTGTTCTGCAAGTTCTCACATTGTATTCTACAAGCTCTCCCTTTTTGCACCATATTTACCTTCATAATTTTCCCTTAGAACAGCTGAAGAGAGACAGTAAATGGGGGAGAGAGAGCGGGGATGACTTGCAGCAAAAGACCTCGGATCGGATTCGAACCCGCGGCCGCTGGCAAGGACTGAACCTACATTGGGGCGCGCACTTATAAACAGGCTTCCTTGGCATTACAGATGGGTACTGACAACACACAAAGCGGCTGATTTAGAAGAGCATCAAATGACTTCAACTTCATCCAAAGAAAACCTAATTTTGTGAAGCTGCAGCCTGGAGGAAAAGACAAAAACAGCCTACCTGAACCTGTAGCTTATCTTCCGACTTCCTCCCCCCTCTTCCTCCCCCTCCTCCTCCCCCTCCTCCTCCTCCCCCTCCTCCTCCTCCTCCAGGTAGGGCGGAGCTGTTTCTACGGTTTCTACCTTGACAGGAGTTTGGTTCAAACATGGCGTTATAGTCGGACTTTAGAGTGCTTTCACCGACAGATATTCACAGTAAGTTTATCTTTGATACTTAACGGTCGAATTGTCACTTCATTAGACAAACGTGTTTAAGCTAGGTAGCGATAATTAAACAAGCCAAGACAACGCAGCCATGTTTTTCTCCCTTTTTGACCACTTTTGAAACTACAAACCTGCTCAGCTAGCTTGACATGACGTTTAAAAAAGAAAGTGTTTTTTGGTTTGTTTTTTAATTACAAACAGGCTACTCTTTGATGATTCAGTTTCTGTATTGTTCAAAGGTCATTTCTGTGTCCAAACGTATCGGTTTCGGTATGAGCCAGTCGTCCCGTTCAAACCGGGGAGACCGGGTGAGAAACGGAGACCACCGACACTCATCACACGGTGACCGACGTTCATCACCGGACGACAGGTGTGGTTAATGTGCAGTCAGTAAAGATCAAAGTATCCGCTGGCTTTCCTCTAATATTATAGGCTAATTTATCCTACCAGTGTGTCCTGAGTTCATAAATAAATAAATAAAATAAAAAAGTGTAGGCTAGTTTTAAACTGATCTACCGGTAACTTTAGTTTTTAGTAACCTATCTAATGCTAGTTTTTAAATCTGTTTTTAATAATTGTACCTAACTCAACGTTATTTATAGCACCTTCCACGCAAGCATGCAGCCAAAGTGCTCCACAGAACAAAGCAAAAAGAGAAATTTATTTTGTAATGGTTTAAAATACAAAAAAAATGTATCCATAAAGACAAAAGCACTATGATACATAACTGTTTACATTAACAGGGATCATTCACTAGGATGTAGTTAATGTAGTTAATTTCAACCTACACAAGATCAATCCAGCACTATATTGTTAAATATTATTATTATTATTATTATTATTATTATTACAGGACACATTATTGTTTTCGGAAGTTCAGCCAATATTCTCAGAGACTATGTAACTGTAGTTCGTTGGCATCTAATTTATTTAAGGTTCTTTATGTTTTGTTTGTCACCTACTTCCTTGAATGTTGTTATCTCAACTTCTCTATCTATCTATCTATCTATCTATCTATCTGTCTGTCTGTCTGTCTGTCTGTCTGTAAAGAAACTAAACTATTGAAAAAGATAAAGCTATTGAACCAAGATAAAGCTATTGAAACAAGAAGATAAGGCTTTTGAAACCATAGATAAAGCTATTGAAACACGATAGATAATTTTACCTAATATAACATTATCATAAAAGTGAAAAACGTGCCTTGGGTTTTGAATTACAAATAACAAATGTCTATCCTATTGTCCTCTCATAAAACAAAGCATGGACAGGTTATATCAGTCCTAAGTGTGCTGGAATATAAACTTAAAATGAACAAAACCCATTCAGTTTGTCAACAATAACAAGTGCAAGTGGTAGATAACTTGCTCAGTGTCATTAGGCTGTCATTATGTGTGTCTGTGCTCCAGGTCTTCCTCTCGAGCCCCGTACTACCCCAGAGAAGGCGGCTCCCCTCCCAAACCCAAACGTGTGCGGGAAGTCTCTCGAGTGGAGCACCACGAGTCCAAATGCTCACACATTTGCTCCAGGAGAGGTAAGTCCCGATCAGAGTGGAAGTATCTGGGTTGAATATAAAGTGAGGCTGCTGCTGCGTCACAGGGCGGACTTTGGTTTCAGTCACACTGCAGCACAGTCCTTCCTTCTATGAATACTGGACAGACTGGTTTTAGAATGTTTACAGGCCTCTGTTCTAAGTATTTCCATTTTGGTGCGGAGTAAGCTGATAAGCTGATACCCGAGTCTAATAGATATATCACATACTCCCGACCATTTTCTAGTTCTTCATTTAACAAAAGAGTTGAGCCTCTAGGAATGTTAATCACGTGACATTCTAATTCATTGTTCAAGTCTTTTATCAAGCAAAAAATGATCAACAAGTTTGTGTTCCAGCTTCTCAATTAGAAGTATTTGATACTTTATTCTGTTCCACATCATAGTAAATGTAATACATTTGGGTTTTGGACTGTATATAAGACTAAACACAACATTTGAAGGCATCAACTTGGGGTCTATTAAATGATTAATGAATAGAACAAGTTCAAGATTAATTGTTTGTAGAGATGAAAATTGTTTGCAGGTTGTTGATCATATAGGCCTAAGATCAGATTTAGTCTGAGGCATTTTTGTTGTTGTTGTAATTGTCTATGTATATGCATGTCCTTTTTTCTTTCTTTTGTTTCTTTCTGAGAAGTGTAGTGAAACTCCCCCTTATGTTCTAACTGATCCTACTGTTAATATACAAAAATGTAAAATAATAAAAAAATAAGAAAGCTGCTATCGATATGAGGATAACTATGGACACAGATGGAAAATCCTTGTGGTTTTCTTTTCTATCATTATTTCTTTCTTTCTCTTTCTTATCCTTTGTACCAGGATCCTGTAAATCGTATAACAAAAGAGAAAATGTGTAAAAAAAAAAAAAATCCTACATTGTTTTGTAAACCCTCAATAAAGATAAAATTAAAAAATATATATATATATATTTGCAGGCCTACAAATATACACGTGACTACATAATGATAAACATCAGTACAGATACTTATAAGTACAGAACAATTACATTTGGTTTTTTTAATATCCATTATTCTGAAATTATTAAGGATGCGCCAATCAAACTAAGAAAGCCTCACGATTAGTTAATAATGCAGGACCTGCCTTTGTTAATGTTGTACATAAGTTGTACACATTTCCACACACATTTGCAGTTATTCATTTGACAGTAAACATGGGGACGTTGGGGTTCTGGTCGCCCAATTTGCCCAGCTAATTATAAAAGTAATCATTAATTGTGTCCCTGATTATCAAAGGGGTGCATGGACACTACGGATGCTCAAAGTCCTTGTTTGTTTCTTTACTGTGTACACCCTAGCAGTGAAGGAACACAGCTTCCTTGGTATGCCAAAGTCCGATTCACACAGTACTAGTATTACCTGGGCAACTCTAGTCATTTGTAATAATTGCGGAGGTCGCCTGCGTGTCACCTTAATCCCGTGTGAATCTGCCATATGTCTGTAATTTAGCAAGTTAAAATTGCACCGCAAACTAGCCACAATATTTCGCCGAACACAGAGGTTGTGTGATAATGTAAGTCCTCTGCGAATCGGCATCTCGGTGATTCGGCGTTGTATTGGCTGCGTCTATTAAGAATGCGCAATTATGAATGAAAGTTTTGACAGAGCCTTCACATCACATGCGGGGGATAATGTCAGTAAATCTGAGTAAAATACAGTCCTTCCAGAAAAATGCGGAGTTTTTTTGTGATTGTTGCGGGCAAAAATCGTTTTAAGAAAACGGCACGTTTTCTTAAAAAATGCGATGGAATATGCAGGATATTTATGCAATTTTATGCAATGAAATTGCGGGAACTTGCATAAAATTGCGGGAACTTGCAAAAACTGCGGTTTCATCATGGCTTCATCGCGGGGTTTGCAGCTTTTCGATGATGTTCGATGCGCAATTCCATCACTTCATAACGTTCCCATGGCAACAGGGGAAAATGGCTGCTCTTGTGTGACGTAAACGCAACATTTTTCAACTTTCTGCTAAGATATGTGACTTTTTTGCAACGAAAACGCGGGGATTATTAAATCATGCAAGCCCCGCATATTTTGCGCGGAAATCGGCAATTTATGCAGCGAAAGTGCGGCGTATTTGAAAAAATGCGGCCCCCGCATAAATATGCGGACTTTGGCTGATTATGCATTGAATTATGCGATCGCATAATCGTGTTTTTCTGGAGGGACTGAAGATACAGAAAAGGTGGGCAGAAACGATCCCTAGATGGCAGTAGTTTAAAATGAGATGCCAGGGGGTGTGTTACAACGTTATTGGCCTTTCTCACCAGTCTATCTTTGTAAATGTGTTCAATGCTCGGTAGTGTTATCCCAAGTAACTTACTGGCAGTTGTAAGTGTTAGGCTGTTAGTAGGCTACTGGATATGTGGAGAATGACAACAAACTGTGCCTTGATCTGATTTTGTGATATTTCTTTTTTCTTCACCCGTTTCCCGTGTCTCCCTTTTAGGCATCGTGCTGATCGTCTCTGTACTGACCAACAGCCTGGTCCTGATCTGCCTGATTGCGTCTCAGATGGTGACATCAGGCATGTCCGCCATGGGCGGGCTGGGCGGCTTCGACATCAACTCCAACTTTAACATGGAGGGCACCGAGATGCAGAAGGCGCGCGAGCTGGACATTCAGTACAGCCAGATGAGGGCGCCGGGCATGTACGTTGGCATCCCCTTCACCCTGATCCTCGGGGTCCTCTCGCTGCTGTTTGCGGTTGCCGGGAACAAGCCACCCCACTTGATGTCCCGGAAGCTCCTGTACGGAGCGCTGGTGTTCCAGGCGGTGGGCGCCGTGGCGGTCGTGGTGGCCGTGGGGCTTTACCTGCACTTTATCATCAGCGTCAACTCCACCGATGTGTGTAAGCAGCGCGAGAGGCTGTACGCTCGGAGCGGCTACACCTGGATGAACTGTAACGTGAGCGGGGCGGATGCCGCCGTGGCTCTGTTTGCGCTCATCACGGCCATCCTGTACGCCGCCGGCACAGCGCTCACCTTCCAGACGATTCGGGGAGTGAGGCGCTACATCGAGGAGGGAAAGCGCAGAGAGGCGGAAAAACAGAAGGCCCGAGCCAACTCCCAGAGATCCCCGCTGACGGCTGAAACCATCTTTGTGTGAGAGGCCAGAAAAGAGACATCTGGGGTGGGTCTGCATCCCAGATAAGATTAGCAGGGTTCCCCCGTCTTAGTCGACTAATCAGTCCTTTTGCTCTTAGTCATTTTTTTAATGCTTTTTCATGCTGAATGACTTATTCCCAAGAAACCTATGAGCAAATCTCACAGCCTTTAAAGTGCTGCTTTTGCACGATTCTTTGTGGAGAAACTCAGTTTCAAAGATCTGTCGATTAAATCAACTAATAGATTAATCGATAAAATCATACGAGTCTTAGACGACTAAGAATTTCTTTAGTCGATGACAGCCCTTAACCCTCGTGTTGTCCTCGGGTCAAATTTGACCCATTTTTAAAAAAAAGAAATCTTCATCAGAAAAGTGGGTTTCTTTCAACCAAATTTTCAGAAAAATAACGCGGATTGTTACACACAATGCTCTTCACAAGTAAAATAAATGGTCAGCCCACTACTTTCTTTAAATTTTGATGTTTTATCCAATTTTATAGCATTAAAAAAAAAAAAAGAATAAGAAAATGTTGAAAAAAAAGTTTACATTTTGACGCAGAAAAACAAAAAGTTGCATGGTAGATGGGAAGACAACACAAGGGTTAAGTTTAGTGGGTTAACCAGCTGTCTTTGGGCCTGAATGAGGGTTTCTGCTGCAATGAAGCTGGCTCACTTTTAACTGGGGTAGATCACTGTAGAATAGATGTCACCAAGTTATGTTCAGAGCATCAGATCATTCATCATTGGCTTCTATGATTATTTTGTAATGATATCTAAACACAGTTAACTGAACCAGTTAGTAACCAGCTTCTTCAGCTTTAGTCATCCAGGCAGTGTGTGGTTGTACTCGAGATCGGTCTTGGTCTCGAGATCACTCTTTAAAGGTTTTGGCTCAGAAAAAAAAGAGGACTCTGGATTTTATTTCAAAACCAGTCAAGACCACAACTGCCTTTTTGATTATTTTATCAAGGCATTTCTCATGATACGCTTATCGCAATTAAAGAGGTGGATGAAGAAGAATCTTAAAGTGCTCATATTATGCTTTTTGGCTTTTTTCCTTTCCTTTATTGTGTTTATATATCTCTTTTGTGCATGTAATAAGTTTACAAAGTGAAAAAGCCCAAAGTCCACCCCAAAGGGACTTACCATCTCCAACAGAAAAAACAAAAAAAAACAGTTAAAACAAACTGCATGAACCTGAAAATGAGCATAGTATGAGCACTGTAATTTGTTTTCAGTGGGTGTGTTTTTTTTTTTTTAATGGGAATGTTTATTTCAGAGCAATTTGAAGAGTGCCCATAGTTAACATTTTCCACATTTTATCATGGCATGCAGTGTGGTACTCGCACTGATCTGGAACTGGTCTTGTCTCGGTCTCTATACACTCTGGTCTTGGTGATGACTTGGGCTCGGTTTTAGGTGGTCTCGACTACAACACTGCACCCAGGATCATTTTATGTTCAGAGGAGTGTGAAGTGAAGCCAGGGAGCTCAAAGACTCAACTTTCACTTTGTGATACAAGTCCAATCTGGGAGGAAGTACATGTTCATATGAACTGTTTGTATGATGGATTAGACTGTGTGAACTCAGGTAGGGATTTAGATAAATGTTTTTTTACATGTATACTAGTATGATTATTGTGTTTTTATATCAAAGCGGGGCTTCATAATGCAATGTTTTTGATACTGAAACTGTACAACAATGTATCTACTCAAATTAAAACTCCATCAACGTGATTCTATTCAACTGTTTGTTGGGTTTATGATTAGAGCCTACAGGGGGCGCCAGCACTCTGTACAGCTCCTGCTGTTTTTTGGTCGCTCTGTCCGCTCCAGAGGCTTCCTGGCAGCCATGACATCACTGCTGTCACACAATGGGCCACACACACACACACACACACACACACACACACACACACACACACAAAGGACACAGCAGTGATGTAACCATTGGGACTGTTTCAGTCAAGACTTAATTACTAACAAAAGAAACCCTCCTCCAGAGTGAGGTCATTACTCAAGTTCTAATTTTACCATTTCAGATAACACAATACAACGATTGTATCCCAGCAGCGTGACAGAGAAATGCAGGTTTGTTGTTGTTGTTGTTGTGCACTCCTTAAGCTTGTATGTTTAGTTTTTTTTAACCCTCCTGTGTTCTTCGGCTACAATTTGACCCATTTTCAAAAAGTTTCTACATCACAAATTTGGCTTTCTTTCAACCAAATAGTCAAAGAAAATAACGTGGATGGTTCCATACAACTGCTCTTTACAAGTAAGTACCAGGGTTCATATGCATTTTAACCAATACTTTTTGGCAAATTTCCATGACTATGTATTCCTGAAAATGTCAGTCGACATTATACAATAAGAATAAAAATCTGTTCAAGTTTACCCTCAGAGGTTTAACAATAAAATGAATGACTTATGTGGTTCATAGTGGGATTTGTAATATCGCGCCCCGAATAGAATGTTGAGGTTAAGATGACGTGAAATACATTTATTAATCACATATTATTATACTGTGTTAAAAAAAAAATTCCACGACTTTTCCAAAACTTTCCAGGCCTGGAATTTGCATTTTTCAAAACGTGTGAACCCTGAAGTACACTCTTCGTTGATTTGGGGTGTTTTATTCTATTTCATAGCATTTGGAAAAAAGTGTTGGAAAAAAGTGACAAAAATGTCAGAAAAAGCTTCAAAAATTGGAGGAAAAAAATGGACAAGAACATCAAAAAAAGTGACCAAAAAATGGACAAAACTGTCAAAAATGAAAAAAGAAACATTGAATTTTTTTTAAATTTTTTTTTATTTAAACGACGGGAAGACAACACAAGGGTTAGGATCTTTAAAAAGGGTCAGTTCAATCAATTTACAAACCCATTTTTAGTGGCATCCAGCGATGCAGTTTGAGTGCTATGTGACGCCCTTTGATATATTATCTCTATTTCTCCTGACAACCCAACCCAATAAAGTTGAATGTGTTAGGTTTATTATCAGTTAATCTAGAGCTGAAATGATTAGTCGACAGTCTATTATTACTTTCATTTTTCAAGCAAAAACACCTAGTATTCTCTTGTCCAGCATCTCAAATGTAATGATATGGTGCTTTTCTTTGGTCGTGTGTGAAAGGAAATTGAAAATTAGTTTTTTTTTTTTAGATAATTCGCCTGACACAAAGGACTATTTGAAGGCATCAAGTTTTACAAATAATTAAGAAATTAGAGAAATCGATCATGAAAATAATGATTTTAAGCTCTAGATTAATCTGACAATTATTATCTTAATAATAAAATATATATATATAAACAATGTCACAAAATTAGAATCAGGAAATGTTTGGCATTTTTGTCTTACGACTAATAGCTGCTGAAAATTTATTTTCTGTCCCCTTATCGACAAATCGTTTCAGCTCTAGAAGATAATGTTGATTGTTGTGCTGAAAGCAGTCAAAAGTTAAAGAACTCAATACGTTTTTAGAAATGTGAAGGTCTTGGGGTTATCCAGCCTCGTTTTAGGAAAATCAAATATGTTTCAATGTCTTGAGCACCACAAACAAGCTTCTATTGATCTCCACTGTGCTGCAGTGGGGGCAGGAGTTTAAAAAAACAAGTTTGTGAAGTTTTGTGAAAAACAAAATCACAAAAAATTTTTCAACGCTGAAAAAAGTGTCCAAGAAAAATCAGAAAAAGTGACAAAAAATATCAAAAACATCGCCAAAGGTGACAAAAACGTGTTAAAAAAAAGTGACAAAAAAATTGAAGAAAAGTGAAAAAAAATACATTGGAAAAAAATCAACAAAAAAACTTAACATAATTCAAAAAAACAGCAAATTGTGATCGTAGGTGCAGGTACATTCTTAGAGTCGCTTTGTATGCTGCACGCCTCACAATACTACATAAATGGTTAGACGAAGATCCTCCTAATATTACAATGTGGTATGAAAAATGTATGTCCATCTTGCCATTGGAGAGATTATCACATGTACTAAGAAATATGCTCGATGTTTTTGTAAGGGAATGGTCCCCATTAGAATTATACCTGAAAGAAGAATGGCCTAGAGTAATATGTAGAGGGGTAGGAATTTAAAGTGACTGAAAAAGCACATGAAATATTTAATTTTGCACTGCAACTGCTAGTTTTATTTTACTCTTTTTTTTATTTTTTATTTATGTGACTGTCTGTTTATGTTTATGTCTTGTATCACTTGTGGTTTCTTGTATTGTCTCAAATTATAATATATATATAAAAAAGAAGCTTTAGGGTTAGGAAGGTTAAGAAGCTAATTTCTTGTCAAATAAAACCAGAACTATCTGCCTGCTGGGTACCAAAATACATCGAGACATTTTTTTTTAGGTGTAATATGTGTTAAAGCCTTCAAAAGATCTTGACAAACAAAACGTAACCGATGGCTGCACAAAGTATCCTTTAGGTGCAAGTACCCCCCCCCCCCTCCAGAAGAAGTCAAAGTCAACACGTTTTGGTTATCTGAAAACTTTTAATTTATTATATAGCAAAAGTAGCTCTCTTGTGTGATTAGCCATTATCAAGAAGTATGTAACACTGAGAACATTCATTTGAGCTGGTGGTAATAACTGTACCCCTCCCCGTTCAGCATTGACTCAGCACTGCAGCACCACTCTGATCTCCGCACACCCCCGGGAACATAAACCTGGAGCATCAGCCTTTCCAAACAATCATCTTTTCTCTCAGAGAATATTAGTACGCTTCAGTGACTAGGTCACTTTGAAGTGTTGAACTCCTAGGAGTTAGTTAAACAGTCTGACTAATTCTGACAAATGTAAGGCCGTCAGCCGCGACAAGCAGGGGCAATGTCTGCTACAACACGAAAACAGAATGGTCCATATCTCCAAAGTACCATTCCATATCTCAAAAGTCTAAATAAAAAGCATTCAAAATGCTTCTTCAAATTAGAGATATGGTAAAAATGTATTACATGTGATTCGAGATTTAATCAACATAAAGTGTTAAAAAAAAAAATTGCATTGCGTTTCAAGGTCGAAAATAAAGTAAGTAACAAAAAAACCCCATAACAGAAGCAGAAGTTAGAGTGGTGTGACGAAATAGTCTGCAGGTTTCTGGTAGCTGTGTGCTTGCTGGTTGTGCGTTTGAATCTGTTCTTGCTGCTGCTGCTGCTGCTGCTGGATGATCTGCCGGACTTCCTCCTCCAGCTCTGGGGGGATGATGAGCTGGTCGTCGGGGTCTGGCTGGGCGGGAGCGTTGAAGTAGCCCCCCTGCTTCCTGACGGGGGCGTCGCCCGCCTCCTCTATGCGGTCCTGGTTCCTTCCTTGGCAGGCCACGGAGCCGTTGGCGCGAGCCCTGCGGCCCAGCGTCCCGGACTGGGCCGCCCCGCTGAGGCAGGGAGAGGAGGGAGGGACGGGGGAGGGAGACGGGGAGGAGAAGGGGAGAGACAAAGGCTCCGGACGCGAGGCCACAGCGAGAGGGGGGGTGTTTGTGCTCAGTCGAGCGCTAGCGTGCGTTTGGGGCGCCGGGCCGTTGTGGCGGTGCAGGCAGTGGACGTCGGCCTCCACCTCTACGCGGCTGCCGTTTGAGAAGACGCCGGCGATAGGCTCTTCGTCCTCGCTGTCCACCCCGTTGTCAGACAGCGCTCCGGAGAACTGCCTGTGGAAGCTTCCGCCCCCGCGGGCCGGTCTCCGCGCCCCGGCTCGCCCCGGCAGGCTCAGTTGGGACGGAAGCGGCTCGGTCTGAGGCGGCGGATCCTCCGAGGACGCCGTGGATCCCACCTCGCTGCTCATCTCGGAGGTGCTGAACTCGCTGCTCAGCTCGCTCGCCGTTCCCGAGGAGGCTGGCGGCAGCGGCATGCCGCCGTCGGCGCCCGCCGAGTAGGCGTGTGTGCCGGCGTGCGCGCCCGGGCCGGGGCTTGGCGGCGGGGGCGGCGGCTCGCAGAAACAGCAGCAGTCCTCCGTGATGCTGAGCTGGACGACCACGGCGCTGAGGCTGTCGGAGCAACCGTAGCTCTGAGCCAGGGTGACCAGCTTCTTGGCAGCGGCCAGAGCGTCCGGCACATTCCTGACCGCCTCCACCGCCTCGCCGGGAGACAGCATGTCCCACAAGCCCCGGCTGCCCAGGAGGAAGAACTCGTCCTGTGGGGTGAGGGTCACCGTGGAGACGTACGGTCTGGGGGTCACAGACGGGCAAAGGAAGGAGTAACCCATCATTCTGGTGGAGTCCGTTACGCCACTGACCTTGTTATCCTGCAGAAGAGAGGGACAAAGGACATTTTAGGGCTTTTTTCAGACAAATCCTCAAATGTACACATGCTGCAACTAACAATGTTTGTTATCAGCTAATCTATTACAGTAGCCTGACGTCACCATACCCAGATTCTAGTCAGAATAGGAGTCAGATACTGCTCCGTTGAGCTGTGATTATGGGGCGTGTTTTAACCGAACCAAACAAAATGCCTCTGCACTCCATTGGATAGACCTCCAACCAATCAGAGCAACGGAGACTTCACAGAAGCTGCGAGTCAAAGGCAGGCTTCGACAGAGCAAAGGCAGAGGCGACAGTTTCCGTGCGGACGGGTGCGGCAATGTGTAGACATACGTGATCGCGGTTCTCTGTTCCTCTTTTAAAATGAATGCGCTGTCGATATCTTCTATAACAGACGCGATGGCGGCCATCTTTGTTGTAAACGAATTCAACCCAAGTGCTCTTTGGTGACGTGGTTGATGACGTTACTGTTGATTATCTGTCCATCATCGTATAAAGCCCGCCCTGACAATTTGACAACTTCCCGACCTCAAATGTTGTGGGCGGGGCTAAGTTCGGCTGGCATCCAGGCTACTATTACAGTGCTGAAACAATTAGTTGACTGACAAACTATTTAATTAGCAACTATTTCTGTACCGTTGGTCAAACAAAATTAGAAATTTAAAGATGTTACCATGCTCTCTGGGAACTTTCAATGGCATTTTTAACTATTTGTCTTTTTCCTTTTTTGTGTGGCATTTTTAGGCCTTTATTTTTGACGGGACAGCTTAGACTTGAAAGGGGAGGGAGAAGGGGAACGGCATGCAGCAAAGGGCTGCAGATCGGAACCGAACCCGCAGCCGCTGCGTCGAGGACTGAGCCTCTGTGTATGGGTGCGCGCTCTGCCAGGTGAGCTACCCAGGTGCCCTTTAACTATTTTTCTGACATTTTACAGACTATCTATCTGCTGATTATTTGATTTGTCGATTAATCGTAAAATAAAAAAATGTCCAGAAATAATGATACTATTCATGAATTGAATCTATTTTTAATCTATTTATTTTAACTATTATTTTAAATCAACTTAGTAGTTGTCGACAACTTCTCAGTCCCTCCCCCCTTTCCGCTAAAGCCCAAAACGGCTAAAGCACCTTTAATCAGCTCATCGTTTCAGCTCCAGTGCACACAAATCACTATCGACAACACATAAACCATGAGTTGGTCGTCACCTCGGTGATGATGGCGTTTTGCTGCCGGACCCTCCGGTACTCTGGCTCCTCTTTGACGGTGTGAGTGGTGGAGAGTTGCATAGCTTTACCGTCGCGGCACAAGACAGCCTGGCACCTGCCGACGTTGGCAGCCTTCAGGGTGAAGCAGCCGCCGTGCTCGCCGGGAGCAACCGGGTCGTGTCTGATGTGGCATAAAGCTGCTGAGCCGCCCATCCTCTGGCCCGCTGTGCCCAGTTTCCTGCAGGAGAGCAACACATGACCAACATCCCTACAATGAGCTGTGGAAGTATTCAGGGTAGGGCTGCACGATATGAGGAAACTATGTGATATGCAATAACGTCGTTGAATATCACGATAACGATATTACTTGCGATAAACAGATATTAAAATGTTCTCAGGTCTGCTGCTTTCAGTAGTCTGCTAAAATACAACAAACTGCTTGTTGAATTTAAAACAAATGAAAGAAAAGGTTTCCAACATTCTTTTATTGAACAAATTGAAACATTATATTGAATATAAAAGGCAGCACTAAAAAAAATACATTTTAATGTGCAGTTTTCTACTGATATTTTCTTTCAACTAAACACAAAACATTTGTTTTGTGTCTATGGCGATATGTCGCAGCCTTTCGCGATGTGTATATTGCGACAGTTGATATCGCGGTGACGATAAAAGGACATACTGTGCAGCTCTAATTCAGGGGTGATGGCTTTACGTCCGTGTGCCGTTCAAGGAATTCTAAAAGCTGCGTGTTTACCTTTGCATGGTGAGGAAAGTGTTGGTCATGTAATCCTCCTGCCGCTGGCCCCTCTGAAGCTCTTCTGCTAGCACGTCTCCCATGGTGCACTGCAGCAGGTAAGGCACCTCGACGTTCTTGTCCCCGTCAAAAACTCCGTACAGAGCTTCACGAATCCCGCAGAAGCTGTCCAGGGCCAGAGCAGCCACGCACAGCCTGACAACAAGATCAACAAGTTACTGAGGCTGCGACGGCCCGTTTATTAGTAGGACTGGGTATCGTTCAATATATATACCGATGGGGCTGCACAATTAATCGCAATTGTATTGCAATCGCAATATTGACTAGTGTAATATCCAAATCGCGGTGGGGGCGCAATATTTATTAAAGGCAAAATATGTGTCAACCCATACTGAATTAAGTATTGTGGTGTTACAGAGACGTCCCGGCCTACAAATCGTATCCTACACAGTAAGTTAAAAACGTTTGTTTGGTACAGATCTTGCAAAAATCACACTATAATCATTTTAATTTCTTTTAATTTTAATAATTCTCAATAGAAATGAGAATAATGATAACAAAATGATCATTCCCTCCAATATCATGACCCATATCGCAATCGCAATATCAGTCAAAATAACTACAATTATATATTTTCTTCATATCGTGCAGCCCTAGATACCGATACCAACACTGTGACTCCGATACCGGTTCCTGAATAGGAATGGAACGGTTACCGGTTCCAAGGTATACCGCAGTTTGAAAAAGTCACGGTTTCAAAACCACTAACATTTTCTGTCATACCGTTCCGAAGGTATGAGCTGTTTTGAGTCTGAAAGGACAGAAAGTGGAGTTTAGAAACCCGTCTCCCTGCCAGTGTGCAGCAGTGCATTTCAAAATAAAATACTTTAAAAAATAATACATTTATAGCTGTAACCGCAATACCGTAATACCGTGAAACCATGATATTTTTGATGAAGGTTATCATATCGTCAGAATCTCATACCGGCTCATGCCTAGTCATGAACGATACTTTTTTCGATACCAATTTTATAAAATCCATTTTAACATAAATAAATTACAACATTATGGCACAAATCTTTTAATATATTTTTCAGCTCCTACCACGGGAGCCCCGTCTCTGTGCTTAACGAAGAGTTTTTCCTGTGTGTCTATACAACGTGTAACGTTAGACAGCCAATCACAAACATGATTAGATCTTGGTAGACGTACGCTGCATGCTTATTGGCTCACTGACGCTGATGAGATTTACTCCTAAGGCATTGAAATTTGGTAATGAATGACGAGGCATTTTTCGATACTCGATACTAAGGAGGCAGTTTGGTCGGTGCCTAAAAATAATTTGGTACCCAGCCCTATGTATTTGTGTCGAACTGTCACGGTACGGGGGGGGGTGTCATGGTCCGGTGCACGCAGAATGCACGCTATGTAGATTGCTGCGAGTAATGAGGAACCAACACGAGTGCAAGTTCTGCCCGGAAACCTTTAGCCGTACGCCGTTAGCAACAGATGCTGAGGTTAGCACAACAAGTGGATTGGCGTGCCAGTCTGTCACACTATGGCGAACGCAATACCACTGCTAGTTATTTATGTATAATGTGGGGGACTCTGCCAAGAATATACTGTAGCTGAGCAAAACATCCCTGCCTTCATCTAGTTTTAGTGGTTTACTTTGAACATGTAAAAATAAATATATATATACATACATATATATATAAAATTAAAATAACAGATAAATAAGGACATGTACATCTCAGCACAATCTTCCAAAATTATTGTAAGTGATTCAAACAAGAAATTCCCATGTTCAAAAAGGAGTAGGAAGAAGTTAAAAAAAAAAACCTTTTCTGGTCCTACCCCCTTTTTCTATTTTTATCCTTTAGTTAAATACAAAACAAGTTGATGCTTCACTTATTTATACATGTTTACATACACATACACCGTATATCTACCTACCTACACTCGCATAAACACAGGCATACACATAGAAACAGATGCATACATACATGCATATACACACACACACACACACACGTTTACACATTTACATCCATGTGAGTACGTCTTAATTTACATGTGTGAATGGTTCAGCAACTGCACATCTGCAACTGGTCCAGAATGCAGCAGCTAGCCTTCTAACCAACCCGCTAAAAACACAAGTATAGTCCTGGTTGCAATGCAGTGACTTTCAGTACATTCTTAAAACATGTGAGATCTCGTTAATGTCCTTATAAAGCTTTGAGGGTTTGGCCATTTCTTTTTTTAACTCCATATTCTCCAGGGACATTGATAAAGATCCTGCATAATGTCAAAACTAAAAACCGTTTCATCAGTCAGATCTGCACCAGCACACATCTGCTGACTGAAGGTGTTTGAAGCTTTGCTGTCCAGACTAAAACATATCATGCTTTTACTGTTCAGCTGCAACACCAATAATGTATATCTGTATACATTGGCATTTCTATAATTTTATTTAATGCCATTTTCTATGCTAATTTTGTATTCTATTACTATGGTTATTGTACTAGATTGTTTTTGTGTATATTCTGAAAGCACTCTGTACCTGTGGTTTGGAAAAGTGCTAAATAATATAAATAAGGTTTACCTAATTATATTTGTTATAGACTTACAAACATAAATTCCAAGGGAAAAAAAAATGCCAGTGAGTAGAAAGAAACACAAAGAGAGGGGTGGGAGGACTGACTTGTTTTTGACTCCAGAGGCCTCGGTGTAGCCGTGGCTCCAGACTGCCGGGGCCCCGTGGCTCTCACTCACACACGGAGCTGAAGGGGATGGATCCACCCTGAAACATTTGATATTACTGCAGGGAGCAGTGAGAGAGAAAGACAAAAAGGGATCAGCCAGTTGGTTTTAATGAGTCAAATATTTTGTTTCCATAGATTATGTATTATTATTATTATTACAGGGTTCATACGCATTTTAACCAATACTTTTCCATGACTTTTTGGCAAATTTCCATGACTATGTATTCCTGAAAATGTCAGTCGACATTATACAATAAGAATAAAAATCTGTTAAAGTTTACCCTCAGAGGTTTAACAAGAAAATGAATGACAACTTATGTGGTTCATAGTGGGATTCGTAATATCGCGCCCCGAATACAACGGTGAGGTTAGGACGACGTGAAAATACATTTATTAATCATATATTATTATGCTGTGTTAAAAGAAAAATTCCATGACTTTTCCAAAACTTTCTGGGTCTTTTTATGTTTCCAAAACCTTTCCAGGCCTGGAATTTGCATTTTTTAAATTCCATAACTTTTCCAGTTTTTTTCAAAATGTATGAACCCTGTTATTATTATATTAAGTACTGCAGGATCTATCAGCCTCATACTTGAGGAGCTCCAGGCTCTTGTGGTCCAGGTTGAGGCGAGGGTTGCCTGTGAGGTCCAGCTCCTGCAGCTTCTGGGGAAGTGTCTCTGGCAGAGTGACCTCAGTCAGCTCGTTGCAGCTCAAGTCGACACACTGAGGCAGCACAGCGCAGAGTGAGAGACGGACAAAGGGTCAGTTCACATGGCTTTCTATCTAGGGCACTGCTACAGATTTACATCAGACCTAGTGATTCGCTTGTTCTCGGGAGTTCTGTTCAATATCCACCGAAAGAAAGTTGTATGTCCTCCAACGCTCGCTCATAACAAAAGCTTCTGACTGAGGAGTTTCTTGCATCAATGCAGAATCATGATGCATCTTCAAATTTACACACACAGGCAGACAGACAGACAGGCATGCAGCCGTCTTGTTCCGTTGCAGCAGACATAACAAGTTGACCTTGCTCTGTCTCCTGCCTCCAGCATTGTTCTCCATTTCTCTGACGCAAATGATGGCTCCCTTTTCTCTCTTTAACTCTGTTTTACACACGCACACGCACACGCACACGATCACGCACACACACACACACACACACACACACGAGAATGGAACTATCATTTGGGTTCAGAGAAAGGAAGAGATTGGGGAATACAAAGGATTTCTTGATTTAGCTAAACCCAATAAAGATGAACACAGAGGTAGACAGAGAGAGATAAAAAGGTACGAAGAAGCACGACTTTTGTCATCAGAGTTAAAAATGACGCTGAGTTTCATCCTAATTCCACAAGGCACGTAACTAAAGACAACAGTTAATAGCCATGTGTATGTGTGGATGTTTTGTGTGGATGTGTGCCTAGAAAAAAAAATGAAAAATACGACAGCTAAATGAACGAAAGGAATTGTTGCCTAAAATACCTGCGTATATCGGACTAACCTTGATCTCGGGCAGCTGGAGAACCTCGGGGAACGCGTTGATGCAGTTGGAGTGGGCCGACAGTGTGTGCATACGCTGGCAGCTGAGGATGGTGGTGGGCACGGCCCTCAGTCTGTTGCCGCTCAGGTCCAGCTCCTCCAGCTGCTCCAGTCGGGCCAGTTTACTGCAGGAGGTGGAGGTACGGTTGTATCAGAGCGCTGGCACCGCACATTGTATTTTTGGAAACCACATTCATCAGACTCATCTCTCTTGTGACCTAAACCTGATTCTGAAGCAAGGCTGTGTACCATGCTTTTAGGATTAGGGCAGCTCATAAAAGCAAAAGGAATCAGACTTAATGTAAGCTTAGTCTCGCATTGCCAGACCTCCACAGCGCTGGGGAGGAGGGTCTGGCTAGTCCACACAGCATTCTGGGATGGGAGAAAAAACGTGCTCTGGTTTATTGGCATTTCTTTAAACCAATCAAAATCGTCTTGGGCGGTGCTTAGCGCTGGACAGAGTCACGGTGCCTCTGCAAAATAGCCTCGGGAAGGAACTTGTTTTGGTGGAACACGTGTACGTTCAAAAGGTGTTTTAGTCGTGCAACAGAAAACTCAGATTGGACAGATAGTCTAGCTAGCTGTCTGGATTTACCCTGCAGAGATCTGAGGAGCAGTTAACCATAGTCCTCAGAAATCCACCAGAGTTTAAAATTCCAACACAAAGAAAGAGGAAGGTGATGGACATCTGGCCGAAAAGAGGAACATCCGGCGGAATTTCCGGTGGCGACGGAGCAATCCCGGAAGTGGAACGTCGTGGATATAGACTGTATGTGTATGTGAGCTTGTGCGGGCCTAAAAGCGTACAATCAGGTGCACAAAATTGTGTGATGTTCTGCAACCGCACAAAGCCAGAGGTTGCTTCACATTTCAGTGTGTTTTGGGAAACCTAAACCTCCCAAACTGAGGGTCACAGTGTGTCTATGTGTGAGTTTTCTGATTCTTATTTAAATGTATTGTATTCAATGCAGCCATGACATATAGCCAACACTAGCTGCTAGGGATGAAACTGTTGGGGGCGGGGAGTGCCTTCCATGCAGCGCTGCCTGGAAGGCGACGTTGGGGGCTTAAAACACCATCGAGCAAAATTCAAAAGGTATGAAATATATAGATTTACTCTTTTGCACGCTTCAGTCCTGTTATTTTACCTGGCAGTGAAGGTCTGCAGCTGGTTGTAGGCGAGGTGCAGCACCCTGAGGTGGCCGTGTCCCGTCAGCAGAGGGACACACTTGTCCGTCAAGCTGTTATTGGTCACGTAGAGCTCCTCCAGGCAGCTGAAGCTGTCGTCTGTTAGGCTGGCTGCAGGGAGGTTCTCCAGCTTATTGGCCGACACGTTTAGGTATCTCAAGCTGCGATGAAATCCCAGCAGAGAATTTAAACTTAGTACTTGAACAAATTACTTGACCAAAAAAAAAAACGACAGACGGGAAGGGAAGAAATGGGATAGATTGATGTGAGGAAAGAGTTGAAAAGCACAGGTGGGAAGGACGAAAAATACCCACGGAAAGAATGAATAGTGAAAGGAAAAGAAAGGTTCACCTCTGTGCTTTGATGAACAGGTTGTGTGGGAGCTCGGTCAAATGGTTGTGCTGGAGGTCCAGGACCTCCAGCTGGGATCTCTCCAGCCTCTCAGCCAGCCGACACACTTGGTTCCAGCCTGCCAGCAGTTTTCTCAGGCTTCCACTGGAAAGCAGCCTACGCAACACAAACAACACAGCGAGCTCAGTCTCTCTCTCTCTCTGTCTGTCTGTGCGTACTGTAAACCTGTCAGTGTGAACTCTGTTACCCCGATGAGGACACAGAGCAGTATTTTGTGCATCCCTTTGTTATAATGATCCAATTACCCACTGAGGTACAATACGTTAAATCAACTCTTGAGTCACGGCTGGCTAGAAGGAGAGGACTAAGAAATAGATAAATGCTTGAACTTGAGTTGCAATTACATTTGTGCTTCTTGGAGCCTGTAGTTGGACCACTATCATCGTGGATGTTTGACCCCCCCCCCAAAAAGCAATGCTCAAATTGTCTGTGAAGGCAACAGTACAAGTTTGTAGTTACTGCCAAAGGCTGCACACAGACTGAAAATAGCAGTGGTGTAGGCGTGTTGCTACAGGTAGCGATGAGACCTTTAGGAATAATATGTTTATTTAAAGAGTTTTAAGACTTACCAGCAACATTACTATCCAATGTATCTGTATGAACAGTGTCTGCAGTGTACTATAAACAGCAGCCCTGTCTTTATTTTTTTTTAAAGATTATTTCTTTGGGCATTTCTGCCTTTAATCACCAGGACAGCATGAAAGGGGAGAGAGAGGGGGAAGACATGCAGGAAACCTGCCGCAGTGCCTATTGGAACCAGCAACCTCTGTGTCTAGGAATAAACCTCTTTATACGGGCGCAAGCTCTAGCAACCGAGCTACCCAACCCCCGCAGCGCTGTCTTTTTAAACAATGTTGCACCTTATAACCTTCATTGTTAATTAATTTTTCAGTCTCAGAATGACATTATGACATAAGTATGGGCAATAAAGTTAATTAAACTGAATTTAATCTGTACATTTGCACTTGTGCATGTTGCACAGGGTTGCTAAATTAAAGGTTAAAAATATTTTTCTCTGACAGATAACACTTTTTTGCCTCAGCATCAGTCTCCCCCTGTACCAACTACGGCTGCCCCCTCTTGGTCGATTAGTCCACTAATCGGGCGTTTTGGTCTTAGTTGATTGAAATTTTTTAACTGCGTATCAATCACTGCTCATGCACACACATTTCCCTCCCCCTTCCCTGCGCACAAGCTGCATATAGGTTTCCTCTCCTTCACACACGCTCTATCATGCACAGCTCTCCCTTGTGGGGGGAGGGGCTTAGGAGACCGTTTTGGGCTTTAGCAGAAAGGGGGGGGAAGGACTGAGAAGTTGTCGATGTTCAAATTTTTTGGCTAAGTCCTGGATCTTCACAATCCTACCTACAGCACCTTTAAATAAACTAATCGATTAGTCACTAAAATTTCGTCGACTAAGAATTAAGGACAGCCCTAGTACCAACACAGTGAGTGATCTCTTTGAAATCAGAGAGGAGGCTGTATTTTTTGACACATTGCTAATGTCTATCTGAAAGCAGACTAAGAAAGAACATTAGCCTCAAGAAGGCGTACCTTTTTAGAGCTTGACGTGTCCGACCGCAAGCTTTGTGTTTGATGCCTTTAAGAAATCTTTAATTATGTGCTACATTATTTGAGCTATTAAACTATTACATCCAAGCAGCTACCCGCCTTTCCTTTGGCACTTTAGGAACCCTTTCTTCGCCGCTTTTTTTTTGTTGTTGCGAAAAATGTGTCGATGCAGCAGGTGTTTGTGTGTTGCTCACTGTATGGGCAGCTCTGTAACAGCGTTATGGTTGATGTCCAACACCTCCAGTTTGCTGCTCTCACACACCCAGGCAGGGACACATCCCAACGTGTTCCTTTAATAAAACAAAGACAGTCAGCGCCCAGATATAGAACGAGCACAGAACCTTCTTTTTACAACACAGGAAATAGGACAGTTAAAGTATTCATAGAGTCTTCATACCAGGACAAATCCAGAACAGTCAGATTCTCTGGCACGGGCTGCACCTCCAGCAGCTTCAGCTCTACAAACACAGCGTGCATAATCCTTCATAAGCTGTATGTACATGTATATATAGCACCAGACATTCTCATATCTGTTTAACATCTATACAGCGCATAATAAATGTTAGTACCGTTGTGTGCAGCGTGCAGGCTCTTGAGGGCGTGGCCACTGACTCTAAGGGTGGAGAGGGCGTTTCGGTCACAGCGGAGGAGCTCCAGCCTGCAGAGCGGCCTGACATCCAGCTCCTGTAACCCAGTGTCCCTCAGGTCCAGCTGGACGATGTGGACCAGCTGCTCCGCGTCTCCCACTGTCACAGTTTGAAGCCGGTTCAGCCTGTACACGATATGATACGATATATTTTATTTACGTGGCATGCCACTAAGTGGCCCATCCCACACGGAATTATACATGACACCAATAGAAAAGTAATTTCATCCACAGCTTCCGGTCCAATGTCCACACACAACGTACTTCTACTTTGCACAAAATAAAGAACTAAACATTTCATACATAAAACAACTAACTACAGACACACAAATATATATATATATATATATATATATATATATATATATATATATATATATATATATATATAACAGAGACAGACAGAGAATCATCGATACAAAGCCGTCTTCCTTTTAGACCATGCTTGTTCTAAAAAGTCTGCAAATAAAAATGTGTGTGTATGTACAAGTGAGAACTTGAGAATGTGAACAAAAGGAAAGAGGGTAAAATAGCTGGTGATTACTTCTCTGTCATTTCATTAATCAATTTAGGGGTGACCCCAAATAGTCGAATACTCGATGCTTCGAAGGCCCTGTTCAGACCAAAGATTGGCAACGAGAAGAATTGAAACTTGCAGCTACTTGCAAGGCGCCGGTCTGCAACGTTCTGAAAGCTGCCAGTTCACACCAATGCGACGAGACAAGACTGTGTATCATGCTTGCTACAGTTGCACTTCTAGTGATGAAAGGGCAAAAACAACGTTTTAATTCTCGGATTCTCGGCTTTGTTCTAACGCCGCTCGCTCTCTTCAGGCACTCTCTAGCTCGCTCAACCACATGCCGTGCTCGCGGGCGCCCGTTGAAGCTTCAGCCAGCCTCAGTCCAAAACATAGAAATAAAATGTATCATGGATCATGGATCATTTTATTTCTACTGTAATGAAACGAGGATCATGTCATTTTGGCTATATGGGGGTGCTCAATGTCTGATATTACAAAGAACTACCTGTTTTCTCCCAATAAGTTAATATACAGACTTGAGCCATTGTTACTTTGGCTGCAAAAAGAGGCTGAATTGAACATTAATTATTTAATTATGTGACTTCCAAATCCGCGGGACAAAAGGACAAAAGAGATTTCAGATGAGCTTTGTTCCTGTGTTGCGTCCAGGAGTCCGTGTGGATATGTTTACCTGAGATCTATGTGGCGAGCAGGCAGCCACTGCAGTCTGGCGATATCCAGGACAGGGAGCTGGTTCCCTGCCAGACAGAGTCGCTCCATGCCTCGGAGCTTCTCCAGGATGGGGGGGGCGCAGCTGAAACAGTTGAAGGACAAGCCAAGGTAGGTGAGGCCCTCCAGAGAGCCCAGCTCCGCAGGCAGAGAGCTCAGAAAGTTACCATCCAGGAGAAGAGTCTGCAGGCTGGACACAACAACGAGAGCAGAGGGGGGTGATGGACCTCAAAAAGTGCTTATACAAAGTGCTATTAATCTGTAGGGATGTTACGATGAAACTCAAGATACGATTCACGATACGATTTTCTCTCTGCATGGACATGCTCATGTTGCATGCAGAGACTGCCACTAGCCAACAAAAATGCACACTGCCCGTTGTAACACTCATCATAATATTCATCATCATATATGCAGTAAGGGTAAGCTACAAATGACTGAAAAATATTACTTTATTTATTAAAACTGTGCAAAACAACAATCTCTCCTCTTCTCAAAAGTGCAACTGAAATTGTGTTTTATCTTAAATAACAAAAATTAAATAAAAAATTTAGAAAACAAATCTCTTCAAATAAATAAACTAAGAACACAGTGAAGTCGGAACTCAAGATTCATGTGAAATCAAAAGTAGATGACGCCCTAGGCTGATTAAAAACTGCATCGCAATTCATTTGTATCGACTTTTAACCGATTCATGATGCATTGTTACATCCTTAATAATCTGCATTTGTGTTTTTAAAATATCCATGAAACTCACAAGAAAACTCCTCCCATTTAATGAGTGTTTTAAAAGGGACATGCAGGGCTTTTTTGTTGTTGTTGTTGGGCATCTTTTAGCCGCATTGCAGGGTTACCACCTGCACCTACCACACTCTTGTTTCTTGCACCCGCCCTACTTTGCCTCTGATTGGCTAGAATTCTTTGGCCGGCCTCATAACATTGGTAGGTGGAACTACGATGATTGGCTAATCCCAGTACATCAGAAACAAATCCTATGTGGACTTTTTCATTTGTTTATTTTTTTATAAAAATAGTCATACGCCGGAGTACATAAACAGTACATCACCACACACAATAACTGCACACTTGACCCTAAATCCCCCTGTAATGCAGGGACAGCATCAGCATGACTCAGCATGCTCTCTGATCACCTGCACCGTCAGGACAGAAGTCTGGTGCACGGCCAGTTGTTCACTTAATACAGAGAGGGATTAATCTGCACTCATCGAATCACAATGACAACAACGCCTGTCCTGAGGTTACCGAGGACACATTCTGCTCTCGGGGAAATAGTCGGCAAATTATCATCATCATCATTATCAATACCGTTATCATGAATAGCTTCAGCCCAGAGGTCGACGTCATTCTTCTTTCAGCACACTTACTTGTGCATGGTTCCTACTTCTGCAGGCAGAGACGAGAGACGGTTTCCTGACAGGTTTAGCTCCGTAAGCGAGGTGATGTCACACAATGCCAGAGGAAAGTCTGACAGAGCGTTATTTGACAGAGTGAGGCTTCTCAGTTTACAAAACCTAGAGAAAGTTAGAGAAAGGGGGGGATAGCAGAAAGAAAAGGGCAGACAATGAGAGACAAAGATATAAATCTCTCAGGGCTATAATCATCAGACTTCTTGAGGGTCTAACAAAAGCAAACATTGTGAAAAACTGTTTTTAGTTCCATAGCGCCCGTCTCATAAACAAGGAAGATTACGAGAGGAAGCCTGCAAAAATGGTCTCAAGGATACAGCACCATAACACTCAGTACGGACACTATTTAAAGCTAAATGTTTACACGACTAAAAGATTTCAGAGTGTGGTTCAGGTGTGTGTGTGTGTGTGTGTGTGTGTGTGTGTGTGTGTGTGTGTGTGTGTGTGTGTGTGTGTGTGTGTGTGTGTGTGTGTGTGTGTGTGTGTGTGTGTGTGTGTGTGTGTCTTTCCTGGCTTTCCTAGCCTAGCCTAATCCAGCTCACAGAGGGGTCGGGGTGAAAAGGCTGAGCCCGATCCACATCCTTCCGAGGGAAAGTCACAGGCACGCCACGGGAAGAACACATTCCTCAAAACACCGCCTGGGAAGCGCGTGTTTATGGAGGAACAATAGCGGTGTATATACAGTATATATGTGCATTCATTTGTCATCAAGTAAATGTCAGACTTCAACGCAATCTTCTCTTGAGTGGCTACAAAAGGAGCCAAAATCAAGTGACAGAAACTGCTGTACGGTGAATATTGGATCCGAAGAGGATGGCATTGAAACATGACACAAACGTTGCCTTGCTTCTTTTGGACAACCAGCGGCTAGATGTTCACATAATTGATTTCTCATCTTGTAATTATCTCGACAACCACGTCTGTGTATATAGTGTTCGGATAACGACGTTAGTCAGGTCACTAGCGACTTCACTTTATCTGAAAACAAATAATATTACACCTCACTAAACACTGGTCCTGTAATAAAAAAAAAAGTTATAGTCTGGTCTAGTGCTATTAAAGTGAAGGAAACATAGCTTTTCAGGATTTTTCATTCAGCTAGAAAGCTGTCAAACAAGGATGAAGCCACAAACATGACTCGGGAAGCTCTGCAATACGTTTTTAATCCTTTGCTGCCACAGAGAGAATCAACGTGCGACACTACTTCATCTTTAAAACGACAAGTCAGTTTTGTCTTCTTGTTGACAAATACAGTGAAAAGTCCAGAACCAACAATAAATTGATCCGACAAACAAGTGCCACAAATCCCACATCCTCTGTCCTGCTGCCAGAAATACTCATCACCAAATGTGTATCCACCCGCCACTGAAAGTAATCCCCAGCAAATATGCCATTTAAATCAAAGAATACATTTTCAGATTCACGTCTTCAGAGCCACAGACGGGGTAGGAAAGACAGAAATGACTGAGAGACGGGCTAACACATTGTAGGTTTTGGTCTTTTCATGGGATTTGTTAAAAATAACAAATACATAGTCTATTCCTTTAAATATGACAGAGCACGATGTTTTAAATTATACTTATTTGTAGGTCTGGCTCCTGTTTAATTGTTCTTTTGCTCACATGGTCATTATTGTAGCTACCTGTATTTCAGTATGTTGATGGGGCTCTTGTCCAATAGCAGATGACGAATGTGATAAGATAAACTTTATTGTAGAGCTGGGCAATATATCGATATTATATTGATATTGTGATATGAAACTAGATATCGTCTTAGATTTTGGATATCGTAATATGGCTTAAGTGTTGTCTTTTCCTGGTTTTAAAGGCTGCATTACAGTAAAGTGATGTCATTTTCTGAACTCACCAGACTGTTGTAACTGTTCTATTATTTGCCTTTACCCACTTAGTCATTATATCCACATTACTGATGATTATTTATCAACAATCTCATTGTGTTAATATTTTGTGAAAGCACCAATAGTCAACACTACAATGTCGTTGCGGTATCAATATTGAGGTATTTGGTCAAAAATATCGTGATATTTGATTTTTTCCATATCTCCCAGCCCTACTTTATTGTTCCACAATGTGGAAAATGTTGCTTGGGCCAACCCTCCATGCTGCTGCCGTTACCATTACAAATATACAGACATACAACATACACACATAGATGTTACTGAACAACACAGCAAGGTTCCTAAAACACTAATCCCTTAGTAAAAAATAAGTAATTCATTTAATCGTCCTGTTGTCCTCGGGGTCAAATTGGACCCGTTATCAAAATGTCTATATTTAAAAAAAAAATTGGGTTTCTTTTCCAACCAAATTACCGAGAAAATAACATGGATGGCTCCAGGTTCGCAAGTACAGTTAATGATCACTACTTGATCTTAATCTTAATTGAATTTTGAGTCGTTTTATTACATTTTATAGCATTTGGAAAAAAAATGAAACGGTTTCTTAACAGTATTCTGACTCAACTTTGACATACACGAGTCTTTGATTATCCATCAACATACATTCCTCTAATATTAGTCAAAAATAATTCATAATTTCAGCTTTTTTGGTCTCAAAAATTAGGTATAATTTAAAAATCCAACGAGGTTTATGGACCATGAATCCTAGTGGTAATAAGTTGGTGTCCGTGGCGTGTATACAGTACTGGTGGTAGTGGGAAAAAGCGTCAACAGTTACAAAAAAAAGTTTACAAAAAAATGTAAAAAAAAAAAATGACAAAAACATTGAAAGAAGTGTCAAAAAAAAGGGACAAAAAAGTCTGAAAAAGTGTCAAAATCACAGAAAAAAAAAAAAAAAAAAACATCACAAAAGTGTTAATTTTCTATTTTGGCCCGAGAGGACAACAAGTTCATGGCCGGCGGGGGAAGACAACACAAGGGTTAATAGTCGTAAAACCAAAGAGATCCTCCCAGTCCATCCTGACCTAGACACTCATTTATCTGCTGGTTAAAAGCTTTATTGACGCAGGGACAAATTCATTTTTAAATCTATTTAATCAACATGGAGGGACTCTGAACATCCTCCTAGAGGGCAGTAGCTCATACTCAGCATGGAGAACACGGGATGGGTCATCAACCATCCTGTTTGCCTGTTTTAGAGTAGTGAATAACAACTGCGCAGACCCACAGACATTCTCTTACACCAAAGCTGACGCTGCTACACAAGACTGTGACAGCAGCGACCAATTTAACAACAGGTGGCTGGGTGGCTGGATGTCAACTCTCTCATCACAAGTGTAGCTCTCTTTTAATCATCCAAACCACACAGCCGCAGACACACACACGTCATCTGTAATTTCATCTAAGCCGCTTCCTCTTTAGACCATATGGTCATATGCTCCCCAAGACAGAAAAAAAACCACTGAGGGAAATTCCACATCCTAAAAGAGAGAAGAACAAAAGGGAAAAAATTGTGCTTTTCATGTGTCGGCTCCTCCTGTTGCCTTGTTCCTGAACACAAAGGATGGTAGCGGTGTGGTGTGTGCAGGAAAGGTGGGGACAGAAGCTCACCTGGTCAGTGCTGGAACACCTTTGTGCAGCGACATAAAGTTGTTTTTGAGATTGAGGTGTGTGAGGTCCTGGCTGTAAAAGAGCTGAGCGGGCAGCTCCTCCAGGCTGCAGCACGACAGGTCGACTGAGTTCACCCTCTGGGATGCAATCTGACAAAGGGGGGAGGGGGAGGGGGGGGGGGCACAGGACAACATGATGAGCAACTTTTAACCACAAGAAGTAGTAAAGATATGTTAAATCCTCCTCATGATAAATTAACCCATGAATTTTGTTTAGTGTAGTCAGGGTTTCCCCCAGTGTATTGTAAGCCCGGTGGCCCACCAGGCCTAAGTTGCCCCCCACCAGACCTAAGCCATTGGGGGGGGGGGGAATGTAAATGTATTTCTAAGACGTTAACTACAGTTACAGTGGGGCGGCTCGGTTGGAAACTTAGGTTAGTTTTTAGCACAGACTTAAAGTTTTAGTGCGTAACTTTTTGATATTAATAAACGTCCGTTACGCAGTCCTTCCAGAAAAATGCAGAGTTTTTTTGTGATTGTTGCGGGCAAAAATCCTTGATTATGCGGCACGTTTTCTTAAAAAATGCGATGGAATATGCGGGATATTTATGCAATTTTATGCGATGAAATTGCAGGAACTTGCAAAAACTGCGGTTTCATCGTGGCTTCATCGTGGGTTTTGCAGCTTTTCGATGATGTTCACGTCGCGTAATTACGTCACTTCATAACGTTCCCATGGCAACAGGGGAAATGGCTGCTCTTGTGTGAAGTAAACGCAACATTTTTCAACTTTCTGCAAAGATATATGTGACTTTTTTGCAACAAAAATGCGGGGATTATGAAATCGTGCAAGCCCCGCATATTTTACGCAGAAATCGGCAATTTATGCGGTGAAAGTGCGGCATATTTGAAAAAACGCAGCCCCCGCATAAATATGTGGACTTTGGCAATTATGCATTGAGTTATGCGATCGCATAATCGCGTCTTTCTGGAGGGACTGGTTACATTCAAGCCATTGCCAAATGAGTTGCTACAAAGCTAATTAAGACTATCAGCTCCACACAACTCTCTCTGGATTTCTCAGTATGACTATGTTTAGATTGTGTCGTCCGGTGGCTTTCCCGCGCAGAAGCCCGAGTGAAGATAATGACCTCCTCTGAAGAGTCCGTCATATTTTTTTAATCCTCCGTGTCCTCCTTGGCTACTAGCAACTGCGTGGAGGAGGGGGTGGGGGCATGTGTGCGATCATGGAAGGCTTGTATCATGTGGACGCGCCGACAGTTTTGCCCCCATTCCTCACGGGGGGGGCCGATAGAAACTACGCACAAAATAGCTTTAACGTAGGGCCCTGTGGAGTCTGTCTTAAAGCTTTTTTAAATTCTTAATTTCGCGATTCTGTCCGTTATTTGGTATCACTGAAACTATTTGGCTCCACATTAATGCTGCCATCAGTCTGTGACTGGCCCCAGCCGAGCCCTCATCGGAAAAATGACACTTGCCACCGGGCCTAACAACCTTTCTGGCGGAAACACTGCTAAGTAATACATTATAAAGACCTGTTCTACCTGAAAAAACAAACATTTGATGTGATCACACTGCTGCTATATATTTGTTAATAAGCGTATATTTATATACTTTTTGAAATCTATTAAATGTGTTACACATTTTCATGTCAGTTTCTAATTCATTCCACAGTTTAACTCCATGCACCGAAACACATCTTTGCCCTTACTTCTGTTCTGCTTTTTGGTTTAGTGAAAAATATGCAACAATAAGAATGGAATAATTATGGAAGTAAAGAGTGTAACTGTGGACACAAATGCATGCATACAGTATATAGAAGTGAAGTACCTTTGAGGCCGTCCTGTGCCAGCGGAGGTGCTCTGTGTAGGAGTCGTAGCTGATGTAGTAGGTCTGACTCTGAGGACCGGCGGAGCTGAAAGCCAGACAGTGGCTGTGTCTCCGAACTTCTTCCACCTGCAGCACAGAACATATTTCAGTTTCCTTGGATTTTTTTTTATTTTTAAAAATCTTCCTAAATCTTGCCGACTGTGGTTCCAAAAAGTTGCCGTCTTTTCCATCTCCGACCCTTTTGTTTTTATACGTATTATAACGTATATCCAATCTCTTTTGGAAATGGCTGATATTAGAGCTGCAAAGATGAATCGCTTAGTTGTCAACTATTAAATCAATCGCCAACTCTTTTGATGGTTTGAGTCATTTTTTTATGAAAATTTCTCTGATTCCAGCTGCTTAAATGGGACTATTTCTAGTTTCTTCACTCCTCTTTGAGTTGTGGACAAAACAAGACATTTGACGACGTCAGCTTGGGCTTTGGGAAAACACTGATTGACATTTTTCACCTTTTTCTGACATCTTTTAGACCATACATAAATGAAAAATAACCGTTCGTTGCAGCCCTAGCTGATATAGCACAAATTGTTAAATTTTACATTCTGGTATTTGTACAGATTACAAAAATGAGATAAAAACGTGTTCATTTAGAGGTGATGGTTCCTCAATTTGTTTATTTATCCTTTGGAAAGAGCCAGTCTAGCGGTTTAAACCTGTTTCCAATGTTTATGCTAAGCTAACTTTTTCATGGCTTCAGCTTCATATTTACTGTACAGAAAAGAGATGAGATGATGATAAGTGATCATGATAAGTTTGACACTGTACAACTATACATAATATATGCTGTACAACAATACACTTGCATTAACCTTCATCCTGGACTTTACATCTGCCTATTGCACATACTATATACTATATATTCTTTGCACATTTTGCACTCAACCCATTTAGCCTCTTTCTTATGCAACAGTTATTTTGTATGTACAGTTTATTTTTCTGTATTTATTGTGTATTTCATATTAATTGTTTAATATGTTGGTTTGTTAATGTATGCACCTTTCACCAAGGCAAATTCCACACAAGTGTAACTTATTGTGGCAATAAAACCGTTTCTGATTTTTCTGATTGTGTGGCTGAAGGAGAGGAAGCCAAACCTGGTGCAGCACAAGGCTGGACAGGAGGAGCACACAGGAGCGGCGAACAACCTCTGAGCTCCAGAACTCAAATATTTTGTACCACTGCTCTAAACCGCAGAAAGGAGTTCTGTCCCTTTAATACTGATAAACAGGTACCAAGGCAGACTACTACTCAAGCAAGTTAAAAGACATGAAAACACTTGAGAAAATACCTTTCCGCCGATGAGAGGGAGGATGTGCATCTTGCCGGTGTGGGCGTGTTTCACAGATGAGACAATGAGGCAGGTTCCACTCAGCGTGACCTGGCGCTTCGACCAGCGGTTCACCGGCAGCGCCAGCTTCCCTTTCCGCACGTTGAACACCCCAGAAAGCTGCACGCGCTCCGAACCACCCACACTTCGAGGCTTGCCTGGAGTGAGAGAACATGAGATTGCTTATGATAGTTAATACACACTGTTTTTATGTTTCATAATGGCCTTTTGGAACAATAGAACGTGCTATTTTTTATTTTTTTAGCTGCCTTGGATTTTGTGAATCAACTCTCTCACACTGGTTTTCTCTTGCACAAAGTGAAAGCCACAGAGAGCTATGCGGTTATGTAAGTGAATTGTTGTTAATAGCCTGTGGGCTGAGAGAGTGAGCGGTCACTCAGCCGTGACTTGTTACATTAACCCCTTGCTGACACAAAATGCAGCCACAGTTACAGGGCAAAGCAGGGGATTGGCCAGAAACAGGTGTTAGCTACCTGTATTTCAGTATGTTGATGGGGCTCTTGTCCAATAGCAGATGACGAATGTGTTAAGATAAGATAAGATAAACTTCATTGTTCCACAATGTGGAAAATGTTGCTTGGGCCAACCCTCCATGCTGCTGCCATTACCATTACAAACATACAGACAAACAACATACATACATAGATGTTACTGAACAAACAACACAGCAAAGTTCCTAAAACACTAATCCCTTAGTAAAAAATAAGTAATTCATTTAATAGTAGTAAAACCAAAGAGATCCTCCCAGTCCATCCTGACCTAGACACTCATTTATCTGCTGGTTAAAAGCTTTATTGACGCAGGGACAAATTCATTTTTAAATCTATTTAATCAACATGGAGGGATTCTGAATTTCGTTATGAAAACTTCTCCGATTCCAGACATCTTCGTGTTCTCCTTCATTGCGCGGAGTGTTTAAACACAGTGAAAGCAACCATGAACTGATTAATAATGTATACTCTCTTATAAAACTGGGTTTTCCAGTCTGTACTTTTTACTCTTTGCTCTGGTGATCACACACACACGCACAGGTTTCACTGGGGCTAACCAACTCCTGAGTGGGGCTGTATCAAACCTCAATACGTCAGATTCAGAGTTACTATTCTTTGATCAGATAGCTCTAGATTTAAACCACAATCTTGACAACTTTAGACAGTATTCAATTCAGGCAAAGTTGCTGTACAGCTGCCTGTGTTTGGACAACATTTAACATTAGAGAACGTATGATTCTTTTGTTAAATGGAAGGATTTGTAGAAATGCATGCTTCCATTCCCCAAAGTAAGGTTTTTGGAAAACGTAACCAAAACTTGGGTAAAATGATACCCGACCTTACTCTTGAGCCAACGGGTGCTCAAACTTTTATAGAGGTTTGATGAAGACTAAGACAATTATGTTACAAACACCAACACACAGAAAAGTCGGACAACGACCGACTCTGTCCATTTTGGTCCTTAAAAACGTCCACGACTCAACTTAAAAAAAAAAGAAGAAAAGAAAATAGTGATACTGGTCCATTATAATTTCCCAGACCCCAAGGTTCCATACTGTAGTTCAATTGCTGCTTTTATCCTACCAACAATCCAAAACCAAAAGATATTTAAAGTGCCCATATTATGCTAATTTCAGTTCATAATTGTATTTTGAGATTGTACCAGAATAGGTTTACATGGTTTAATTTTCAAAAAACACCATATTTTTGTTGTACTGCACATTGCTGCAGCTCCTCTTTTCACCCTGTGTGTTGAGCTCTCTGTTTTAGCTACAGAGTGAGGCATCGCACTTCTGTCCCATCTTTGTTGGGAGTCGCTCATGTGCAGTAGCTAGGTAAGGATCACATCAGCTGGCTGTTTGTTAATACAACTTCAGTCAGTACAAGGCAGGATTATCCGGGAGACTTCTTCTAAACAAGGGCACACTTCCATCTTTGCATGGAATACCTGCAGAACAGCGCTAGCATGCTACGGTTAGCCACCTCGTCTCGGCTACTGAGATTTTGAACAGCTCACCCGGAGACTGAACGTAGGTTACATTCAGAAACCAGTATCTCACTCAAAACAGCATGAATGTTTGTTTTTTTCCAAGTTTGTATGCGTGTGGAAGCACCAGACACACAAAATAACCCCCCAAATCCCAGAAAAAATTAATATTTCAAGATGAAGGATCTGCCCGCATGAAAACTTTGAGTTCAGTATGTAACCTCGGTTCAAACAGGAACAGGGAGTCCTGACAATGCAGACGCCGCTGATGTCAGTAAATATAAATAAACATATGAAGGAAGCCACTGAAATTCAAGACAAACTTTGGCCAACGCCTTAATATGTATTTCCATACACTAACACTATTATCAGTCGGTGACATCATATGGTGTCTTTTACCACAAATGCATAAAGCTTATGATTGGACAAATATGACGTAAACTTACTGATGGAGCCGATCAACACGAGTCTCTCAAACACACCCCATTTTAAGCTAAACAATAATGTGGAATTTGTATTGTGTGGGTCCACCCTTCCCCGGGCGGCGCGGCCGAGACATAGTGTGTTAATATACACACTCGTACAAGCCCTTTCCTTCCGTCTATTTCTTTGACTGGGGAACATCCTGTCTCTCATCAAGCAGCCAATAGCCATTTCCTGTTCATGCTACAACTCATCGTTTTGGTGCATCTTGTCCCTGCCAAGCCCTGCGCCAAGTGCCTGACAATTTCCTTCCATCTTTCTTATTCGCAGCGGTTAAAAGACTGTTTTCCCTCGGTTTGTGGAAGACTTAGGTACAGAAAATGTTACGTTTTTCAACAAAAATGAAATTTTCCCCATACATTTTATTTCTCTTTGTTGGTTTTTTGTGTCTCTTTGTAGTCATGTTGTGTCTCTTTTTGGTCATTTTTTGTTTTCTTTGGAATCGTTGTGGCTCTCTGTGGTCATTTGGTGCCTTTTTTAGTTAGTTTGTGTCCCTTTGTGGTAGTTTTGAATCTCTTTTTTTCACGTCGTTTTGGACCGTTATCAGTATATCGGTGTCTAAAACGGTGGAAAAGCTAGAGCAGATCATAAATAACACTCAAAAAGCTTAAAGACAAAACTTGCTAAAGAAGTCCACTGGGGACAAACTGCAATTATTAGATTTGAGAAAAGTAATTTAGTCACATTCATTTGGCTAAGGTGCTGCCCCAAACGGCTAGGATGCTACACCTAGACCTTATAACGGCAGGGAAAACCCTGGATGTCAGTTTAAACCAGCTGGTGTGGTGCTACTGTGATGTCCACGCCACAAGGACAAAAAGAGACGTTTGCCTTCACGGCCTGTGGGTGCTGTGGGAGTTTTGGGCACCAGTATCAGACGCGTTTGTTGGGTGAGTGTTTACCCTTGAAGAGTAAAGCAGTGACCTCTGGTTACTGCAGTTCTGAGCTGAAGAGGAGTCTGCTGCTGCGACAGTCTCAGGGAGATCCGAAACACTGAGGAGGTGAAATCTGAGTTCCACTAAGGTCACTTTTCTCTTACTGTCAGCACAGTGTGTGTGTGTGTGTGTGTGATAGAGAGAAAACAGAGAATACTTGCCAGAGAGATTATGCTGAGTCAAAAGCCTGTAGCTCTGAACATCAACATTAACAATACTGTACACACTGAGAGTACAGGACAGCGCGGAGAAAAATATGAATGTGTGTACTATATTAATGGAGAGTTCTTATTTCTTCAGACCTATACAACTTTTTTTTTCAAGATTGGAAATAAATAAAAATCACTTAAGAAGGGGCTGTGAGTTAACTATGCTTCACTTTTTATGTTGGTGACCACTGTTTTACAATTATTTAAATATAACTGTTGTTGCTGTGCAATTAATCAAATTTTTAAATCGCAATTTCAATTTTGGTTCCTAACGATCACAAAAACAATATAGGCCTAATTGAGAAACCATAAAAAAAAAAAGTCTTTGTGTTTCTCTTTTATCTGTATTTTATTTATTAGGCTACTTGTTTTCAAAAGATTGATAGTTGATTTTGTTGTCTTTATTATTTAATACTATATAAATGTTTAGTGCGTAGGGGGTGTAGAGGAAGGCAGGGGAATTTGCCCAGCTCGCCATGTAACATTTTAAGGATAGAGGAAAGCCCGCTTTGTACAGTGTCTTGAGTATACCTTTAGGTTAAGGCCGACGGTATGTGTAGTAATAGTGTGTCTTTTGGTGTGTTTCTTGTTGTATTAAATAGAGCTGCAAAGATTAATCAATGAATCCATTAGTTGTCAACTATTTTGATCATCACCTAATCGGTTCGACTCATTTTTTATGAAAAAGAAAAAAAAAAACTCTGATTCCGCATTCTTAAATGTGAATATGTTCTAGTTTCTTCTCTCCTCTGTGACAGTGAACTGAATATCTTTGGAGTTGTGGACAAACCAAGACATTTGAGGACGTCATCTTGGGCTCTGGGAAAACACTGATCCACATTGTTCACCATTTTCTGACGAGACCAAACAACTAGCCGACTAATCAAGAAGATAATCGACAGACATAAACGGCAATGAAAATAATTGTTTAGTTGCAGCCCTAGTATAAAACAAACGGAGAGAACAGGAGAAAAGAAAAATGTGTTTTTTAAAGAAGACTTGAGACTGACACAGACACTGAAAACATTTTCCAAACAGGATTAGGAATGTGACTAAAATGAATTTAGAATATGTTCATTTTAGAAATAACTTCTTTTTTTTTTTTTGTTTGTTTCTTCCTCCAACATCACACCACCGCTCTTATCTCTACCGTCTTTGCTGAGGTTGTCAAAAACAAGGTCAAAAACAATATCCAGTTGTGCTAATCCCAGAAGGGATCATGGCTGTTTTCCCATCCTCTTAGCCTGCTTGTCAGCAAAACAGGATCGCTATCAATAACAATAACAACAACAACAGAAGAAGAAGAGAAGCAGAATCCATAATGCCTCCTGATTGGTGACTGGCGTGCCCAAAGAGCACACCTGTTACCTCCAGATGTGTCTGCCTGCAGACCTACACAGAGGGCTTGGGTGGGTTTACAGGCTAAACACTGGGTATTGTCCCACCGGGACAATTGAATACACTTGTTTAACAGTCCGACTGACCAAATACAATGACAGCGCCCACGGTACACTGAGAATGGATGAACAATGAATGAGCAGAGACAAGTCGAGCACAACTAAAGTGACATGGTGTGACTTAGCTAGCGGCTAAGTGTAATTGGAAAAGAGCATTAAAAAAAAAGTATTAATCTGGATGTCCTGGTTGTCTCATAAACATACAGTTAGGGCTGCAACTAACGATTACTTTCAATGTCGATGAATCTAGCGATTATTTTCACGATTCATTGATTAGTTGTTTGGTCTATAAAAATGTCAGTCCACAACTCAAAGATATTCAGTTTACTGTCACAGAGGAGTAAAGAAACTAGAAAATATTCACATTTAGGAATATGGAATCAGAGAATTTCTATTTTTTTTTTTTTTTTTATTATTATTATTATAAAAAAAAAAAAAAAATGACTCAAATCGATTAATAGATTTGATATCAAAATAGTTGGCGATTAATTTAATAGTTGACAACTAATCGATGTATCGTTGCAGCTCCAATACAGTACATGCTTTTCAGATCTTTCTTTAGGAATACATCATCATCCACCTGTAAACATTTTTTGGAATTTTGATTTTTTTAAACAAACCTAGACAAAAGTACTACTCACCAAAGTAGAAGCGTATCAGACAGCCAATTTCTGGATTCATCCCCTCCCCCTGCACCCTCCATGGATCTTCAAACCCCAGATGAGTGAGGTACTCATTTAATATCTGAAGAGGCCTCTCGTCATCTCCCAGCCGCCGCACAGCTCCACCGTGCAGCTGGAGGAAGAGAGCCGGGGTCGGGCTGGTATTGATGGGCTCCGGCCATCCTCTGCTCCCCCCTGGGATCTCCGGGTCAGGCTGGACAGATGCTTGGCTGGACAGGGGCCGAGTCTGGGAGCTGCTGGGGCATTTAGATGGAGGTTTGATTAATTTGGGGGCATTTACATGATCACCAGCTCCAGCTTCGATGTCATCTAGTGTGGTTGTCACTTGGCTGGAAGCACTGCAGGGGTCTGTGGTGGGCATGTCTGCAGCAGATGTGTCGGTTGAATGTGCTGGAGAAGAGGTGAGGTCTACTTCATCTGAGGAGCTCTCAAACGGGTCAGGCCCTTCTGTGGCGCTGTCACAGGTTGGGCTCAACACTGAGGAGTCTGTACCCGGACCCAGCCCATCGCTGAGCGAGTCCCGGAGCTCTGTGCTTCTGGGCCCGCCTGGGCTCAAGTCCTCACAGGTGCTGCTCTCCATATCCGAACCAGAGTAGACTCCATAACAGTCTGCCACACTTAGGCTCAAATCCATCACAGTGTCATTCAGATAAATCTCAGATGAAGGGTTCCTCGCTGTTTTATCATCAAACAAGTTAGAGGACAGTTTAATGTCGGGGTAATACGGTTTTGTGTGTTCATTCTCATCTGCTTTGGGGTTTTTGACATCCACGCTGTCACTGAGACTTTTGATTTCATCAGTGTGCCCATTACTATCTTTACAATGATCATTTAAGTCAACTAAAGCAGCAGTTTTGCAGTTAATTCTCAACACAGCCCCAGCTTTGCTCCCATCCAGCTTACTGGCTATGTCTGCAGAAGTGGTGTCCACTGTACAGAGCACCGGTCGCGGGTAGGAGGGCGTGAGCCAGTCGTGGACGTGAATGCAGCCCCGCCGGAGGTCCGATCTCACCCATGTCTTATCCGAGGCCTGGAGCTGTTTTGACTGCTTCTGCCGAAGAAAAGTCCTCCTATCCAGGCTGAGGGTGCTCAGCGGCGAGGCTAAGGGGGCGGGACTGGCCGCCTCAGCAGAGGACACGCCGCCGGGCGAGCTGCTGGTCGGCGGAGCCCCCAGCGACAGATTCCTCTTGTGTCTCTGCCGTCTCCTGCTCAGCAAAGAGTTGACAGAAGTAGTGCTGTTGACTGATGTCATGCTGTAAATGTTGGCTGTTTTTACGGCGGGGATGTTCATATTTTTGGCCGCACCACCGATAGCGTTGGCAACTTGGTTTTGATAGATCCCGTTCCTTATCGCAATCTGGAGAAGGGAGGTGGCTGCAAGTCCCTTCCCGAAGAGTTTCGCCTCTGCGCCCCCACCGTCATCCTCCCCGATTGAGGGTCTCTTTCCCGCAGACAGCGGCGTTAATCCACTTGGTTTCACGGGATTACTGTCGCCGCTAGAGTCAAGTATCCCCTGTGGTGTTAACGAAGTTGAAAGCGCCCCAGACTCGTTTTCCTTCACACTTTCCATCCTGTTAGCTAGCAACGGCGGCGCCAGTTAGTTAGCAGAAACAGCCTCTCAGCCCTCCGTTAGCTCACAGTTGTTAGCTTGCTCTAGTTACTGGCTAGTTTATGCCTGGCAAATGTGTGTAGGCTACGGCTCCACGTTTAGCTTAGCATGCTAAAGTACTACGCGGTTCGTCTAAAGAGTTGCTCCGCTACATCATCCCATTTCGTAACACGCCGGGAGCTAACCGGCTGGTCGAGATGAGAAAACGCATATTCTAGTTGGTCGCCATGGAAGCTAGCGCGAGAAGGCGCGACTGCAACTGTACAGACAGATGAGACTGTCAGCAGTACACGGTGGGCAGGGCGGGGTCTCATTGGATATGAATTATGACACCTTCAGGTGCTCCCGAAAGCTCGGAATTTGTAAAATAACTGTACATGACAGATGATCCGACTGGACAACGTGGTTAAAACAACGGTGGAAGGGCGGATTCCACCATGTTTATTATTTGGTTTAGAGAGCAAGAAACCGAGGGTAAAGTGTGAGTAGTGGTGGAGGAAGTACTGAGCTCCTTTACTTAATTAAAAGTACTAATACCACCACACTGTAAAAATACTCTGTTGCAAGTTACTCTATGTAAGAATATTAAACATGGTAAAAGTAAAAGTAACATACTCAATGTAGAAACATCAAACATGTCAACTGACTGTACTATTATACATTATTTTTTATTAGATTATTATTATTCACGCATTAATGTAAAACACGTAACAGGTGAACACCTTTATGATATTTTCCTCATAAAGCACATGGAAGCGCGAGAAATATTTTTTAACTACAGAAGCCATGAAGTACGAGCATGAATGAGCCTCTGAAGGCAACATAAAGTGCAGTTTACTTGGTTATTTAGCTCAAACAAAACGGTCACATTTTAACAGTATGCCTGTAAACTAAGAATGTGGTTTATGCTTTGATAATAATTTATCCTGTACATTTATGAAATGAAACTAAACCGACAATTCACTCCATAGTTTATTTCTTGGAAAGGAACACGGAAGAGTTGTAACTCGTCTTCCGGCGCCACCTAGTGGGATAAAGTCCGTATCATCATTCCTGAAGTGAGATTTAGGAATCACTTACTATTTTACTCTTTACAAGTCAGTGGTGGAAGAAGTATTCAGATCCTTTACCAAAGTAAAAATACAAAAAAATATACAAGTTAAAGTCCTGCATTTAAATGTACATTAAGTAAAAGTAAAGTTCACGTAAAGTATCAAAAGTAAAAGTATTCATTATGCAGCAGAATAACCCAGTGTTACATTATATATTCATTATTTATCATTGTGGATGTATGAGGGTAAACAGCACTTTATTGTTGTAGTGAGTCACCATGAAGCTAATTTAAACTTTATCTGGTAGTTTAATCCATAACAATGCCTCATATTTTACCTTTTGTAGGATACATAAAATCTTAATCCACATTAAAAAAAATACCCCATTTCCCATGCAGTGAGGTAGAAGTATAAAGTAGCAGATAATGGACATACTCAAAGTACAATTACATCAAATTTGTACTTGAATACAAGTACAGTAGCCTATATGAGTGAATTTTTTTATAATCTTTATTGTACAATAGTGATACAAACAATTAAGGCACAATGTGTGTTTGTACATTTGTCAAAAATGTGTTTACAGCTTTGAAGTTGAGACAATATATACAACAAAACATAACAAATAAAGAAAATAAGATACTAGGGGTCTTTTTAGTCCAGTAGGGAATGTAAGTCCAACAAATAAAAGAGTCTCTTGGCATTTTCCTTTGTCATGTATTGTAGAGATGTAGCAAAAAGCTTAAGCTCATTCTTTCAACCGTTGATGTGGAGTTTGACCTTTAAATACTTGCACCTATGAATAAAATGTATACAATGCTCAATCAAGTTATTTATAAAAAATTCTAGATTATTATCCTTTAAAAATATTCCAGCTTTAATTGACATTTCGTTTAATGGGTGTAGCAGTATACCTTTAGATTGAAGCCAGCATTGAAAAGACAGCCACAAGTCATTAATCGGTTCACACTGAAAGAAAATATGTTCAACTGTCTCAGTATCGCTCTCACAGAAAACACAGGAGTTACTTTCCCAATTAAATTTCACATGTAAGAAGTGATTCGATGGATAAATATCATTTAATATTTTAAAGTGCCCGTATTATGAAAAAAAAAAATCACTTTTTCTGGGATTTGGGGTGTTATTTTGTGTCTCTGGTGCTTCCACATGCATACACACTTTGAAAAAAACCCATTCATGCTGTTTTGAGTGAGATACGGTTTCTGAATGTGTCCTGCCTTCAGTCTCCGGGTGAGCTGTTCAAAATCTGCACGGCTTTCTACGTAACTAGCCGAAACGAGGGGGCTAGGGGCTAGCATGCTAGCGCTAGCATACTAGCTCGTTCTCAATGGCAAAACACTGCTACAACACACAAGAATACATCCTAATCTACAAAATAAATTGTCTAGAACTACTTACATGTCCCTGTTCTGCAGGTATTCCACGCAAAGTTGGAAGTGTGCCCTCGTTTAGGAGAAGTCTCCCGGCTAATCCTGTCTTGTACAGGCCGAAGTTGCAGAGACAAACAACTAGCTAGCTCATGTAATCCTTAGCTAGCTACTGCGCATGTGCGACTGCCAACAAAGACGTTACAGAAGTTGAGAGGTCTCACTCTGTAGCTAAAACAGAGACCTGAACACAGGTTGAAAAGAGGAGCTGCAGCAATGGGCAGTACAACAAAAAATATGGTGTTTTTTGAAAATTAAACCATGTAAACCTATTCTGATACAATCTCAAATTACAATTAGGAACCTGAAAATGAGCATAATATGAGCACTTTAAATGTCACTTCTTTGGCTTTTGGTGGGAGAGGATACGATAAGGATCGTTTCCTAATCTTTCGTGCCTCTTCACCACTATAGTCTCGGAGAATATATTTTCTTTTCAGTTGAAAGGGATAATATTTTATACATAGTACATTCCTTACAAACTTGTTAGTGAACTATTTACTGTTCAAACTGACACCTTCAACACAAAGAGGCCTCATCTCTGACATAACATTTGCATGAACCAAAAGTTGTTGAGTCATTGTTTTAAAGTGAATTGGAATGGCTTTAATCACTTTAGTGTATTCTCTAAACGAACAATGAAGACTAAATTTGTCACAGAATTCTGTATAGCTTAAAAATTCACCAGATCCATCCATTAATTGAGACACAGTCCAAACTCCTTTTTCCATCCAAGTGCTTAAAAACAATGATTTCCTATTGGATAAGATGTACCTGTTGTTCCATAGGGGTGTATTCTGAGGTGTAAAATTGTGTTTATAAATCAAATTCCAATAGAGGAGGACTTGCTGGTGAAAATCTGATAACTTCGTTGGCAGTTTACATAGATCATAGTCACAATAAAAAATCAATACCTCCCAACTTTTTGAAAATTGCGTCCGGTATGGTAAACCAAAAAGAACTTTTGTGTGAAATAAATGAATTCAGCCATTTTAATTTAAGAACACTGTTCATAACCAAAAAATCAATAGCATTTAGTCCACCCTCTTCTACACTCTTAAACACATCCGCTTTCCTGATATAATGAAATTTTTTTATCCAGATAAAGTTAAAATTTGTTTTGAGCCATTTTGTCTGAAACCTCCAATGAAAATGTAGGATATATAACTCTTGAGAGGCTTTCCATTTTAGATAAAAGGACAGTTCCAAATATGGTTATGTCCCTCTGCAACCATGAATTTAGAATGGCTTTACATTTCTCTACTCTTTTACAAACATTTTCTCTCTCTCTTAATTCTTTGTTCCTGCCAATATGGGTGAATGTGCTTATTACATTCCACCTCTGCTAGTTATCACAATAATATAATAAATCATTCATATAAGGATGAGGGAGTTGCTCTTCTTTATCAGGTGAGGGTCTATAAAATGAAATGGGAATTTTTTGTGTCGTTGACATTAAAAAGTTGGTCAAATCTTTGTGTTTCTAGGCTTCCTTGGAGCGCAGATAAAGTGGAGGTCAAACAGTTTAATCAGTTCCTGTATGTGCTAATGAGTGTTTCTCAGAGAGAGAGGTATCAGTATGTTACAACCGTCTCAGTCTTTGTCACATGTACATGCTCGCCAGAGAGGACTGCTGTCACATTGCAAGTCCAACAGAGGGCAAAGTGCAAGCTGTGACTGTATAGTTTATCATGCTCTCTCTCTCTCTCTCTTGCTCTCTTTCTCTTCCTCCCTCCCCCTGTCAAGTCTCCACCTCGATTTCTGTATACCAGTCAGACTTTCACTCATCAGGCTTCATATTGCTGTGATTTTCGTGTTTATTGCAACGTCAGCAAAGGTAAGACCCATTTCCTCTGGTCTAAAATGTTTAATTCATTGAGTTGATTTACTACAGTAAATACAGTGAACTACAGTAATGTCAATCTACACCCACGAGGTTTCTCCCTTTTTCAGCATGGCCGGTTCAACGTTCATTCACGTTGGACATGTTGTTTGTCTTTCCTTGAATGTTATACGGCTACCCATGCTGCTCCAAATGTCATTATAGGCCACCACTTTCAGAAAACATAGGACCATGTGATGGATGGTAAATCTCAGGGGGAAGAAGTGCCTCCCTGCAGATGCACTGAGGGGGGGGGGGGATTAGCCTACTGACACATTAAGACACTGAGCCCCAGCAGACATGTTTTCCACTGGGATTCAGTCGATTATAAGAGGTCATTAAATCTTAAAAGCCTACTTTTCTAAGGACAAGTGAAAAACCCTGCCTGTGGGGGGTGTCATGATTACACTTATTACCAATGCAAATGAACTTCCTACAGTGACATGAATATGATACTATTGAGATGGAGCCCTAATTGATTGAGATATCCTTGGAACAAGTGGAATAAAATGAAATGAGCTCACCCTGCTGGCGGGTTTATTTCAATATTAGGAAATAAGATTGTATAACTCTTTCTCTCTGTGGGGATCAGATGGACTAAAAGGAGATTAGTTTACTGCTCTAATAAAAAAAGCCTGTGAGTGGAAGAGGATCTAAATGGAGAAAACGCTGGAGGATGACAATGGCTGGTCACGGTGAGGGGTTGCTGTCAATTTCAATTCTGGTATTTTGCGCTAACACTTTCAATTTCAAAGAATCTGTCAGTTGAATTAAAACCGATGGCTCTATTCCTGCTGCGTTTAGGAAGGCAGAGTATGTTTTCCGCTGCCAAAAGGAAAGAAAAGACAGAAACAAAGATGGCTAATCCATTTCAGAATGCTTTCCTTTAAAATGGGAAATAGAGACTATAATTAGATGTGGCGAGTTTAAGCTCAAGGACTTAGCTAAGCAGCTCTCCCTATAGCAACGTGTGTTTGTGTGTGTGTGTGTGTGTGTGTGTGTGTGTGTGTGGTTAAATCACTCACTTCCGTTTGTTTTGGTTCCTCAGGCGGAGCGCTGACAAATTTAGATTGCAGCAAGTCTAAAAAAATTGAAAAAACAGAGCAGAAATACATAATTGGAGAGTAGTCACTCATTAAGATTGTTTGCCCAGCCCTGTCAACTGCTTCAGCAAGGACACATCATACACTCTCAGAAACAACACAAGTACAGGAGGAGTGCATGTTTGTATTGGAAAGTAAATTTTTCACACATGGCCTGGGGCCCAGATGTGTACCATGTGAACACACATAGAGGTGGTAGTTACTTATGGTTCATGGGACACATTTTGCTTCTGGCTTGGGCCCATTGAACTCGGGTGGGAAGATGGTGAGGGACCAAGGCTTTGTCATAGCACTAGTGAGTCCTGATTGGTCTCTTTATTTCACTTGCTTTTACTCCTTAAACTGAAAGAAAAAGGAGAAAATGAAAAGACAAGAACATTTATTCAGTAAACTGTTGTTTGTAGGTACATGTAAGACAGTGGTTCCCCACCTTTTTGATCTGGGGTACCCCCACAGCCCTGTCAGATGAACTCACATACCCCTTCATCAATTCCTAATTTATGTTGAAAGATACTATTCATCATATCCAAGTGGATATTGTTTTTTCAAGTTTATGTTTTTGGCAATTTAGGCCTTTATTTGATAGAACAGCTTAGACATGGCATAGTAAAGAGAGGGGGAAAGACATGCAGCAAAGGGCCACAGGACGGAATTGAACATGCGGCCGCTGTATCGAGGACTAAGCCTGTGCACATGGGATGCACACTCTTCCAGGTGAGCTATTCAGGCGCCTCAAAGTGGATGTTGTTAAGATTTTTCATACTTGTTGAACTGTTGATATTTAGGCTACATTTACATTGCTATGTTTTGGTTTAAAACTATTATTGCTACGTTTCCACCTCGCATTCACACTGCTCCGGCGTTTAGACTTAGACTTCTCTTTATTGATCCTTTTGGGATGACTCCCGCGAGAAAATTAGATTTCCAGCAGCAGATTTTAGCAGCTTACAAAACACTCTTTAAATAAAGAGGTATAAAAAAATACAGTATAGAAAAAATACAGTATAAGAATAACAATAACAATAAACTTTTAGCTAAATATTTTTTACAAAAAGTAAACAAACAGTAAACAACAATAAACTACAGATAAATAAAGATAAATATATAGATATATAGGAATGTGTATGGTATTATGTTATTATACAGTTAATAAATAAATGACATTTAGCAGAAATTAGCAGTTAAGAGTGTCCAGGTATGTATGTGAGTAGATTATTAATTTATTGCACAGTGAATGAGTGAGTGGCTAACACTCCTTCCCTTCCTTCCTGTTCTGTTCTGTCCTCTTTACCCTATTTCCTCCTCCCCCCGAGTGAGGAGTTGTAGAGTATGATGGCATGAGGGACAAAGGAGTTCTTGAGTTTGTTGGTCCTACACTTGGGAAGGAGCAGCCTTCCACTGAACTGAGGCTCCTCTGGTTGCTGATGACGGTGTGCAGGGGGTGGCTGGCATTGTCAGTCATGTCCAGCAGTTTCGGAGCCCCTAAACCAGAGACATTTGAAAACTTTTGACCCCGTTTTGGTTTAAAATCTCCAGGGTTGTGTAACTTGTGTTGCAGTCTCAACGGCCGCAAACAGAGACCTTTTCATTACACAAATTATACTACAGTATTTGGTTCACTGTATACTGTATTAGCACCCAAAATAAGCCACCAACACAATTCATCTGCTCACATTAAAGGATAATCACCAGGGCTGTAGTACTCGAGTCCGGTCTTGGACTCAAGTCCGGACTTGAGACAGTTTTTCTATGGTCTTGGACTCGTCTTGGACTCACTGGTATTTGGACTTGGACTTGTCTCGGTCTCTGCCACTGATCATGCCAAATATGGCTTTTGGTCTCGACTGAGTCCAGGTGTCTTTATTATGTTTATAATAATATTGGAGGGAAAGTGAATGGCTATACTTATATATCATGGGTGTTGTGACACTGTTTTTGCTTTTAGATCAACAAATAATAACCCAAAACAATTGTCTTGATACTGTCATGCATAAGACTTTTTTTTCTGTCCTGGACTCGGTCTTGACTCGGACTCGAACCTTTTTGGACTCGGTCTTGTCTTGGACTCAAACCTCTTTGGACTCGTTCTTGACTTGGTCTCAACTAGTCTTGGTCTTGGACTTGTCTTGGACTCGACAAAGGTGGTCTTGACTACAGCCCTGATAATAACTAAGAAAATGAGGTGACAGGATTGAACCTGAGTGTGTTTTCATTCTAGCTGCAGTGGTTCCCAGCAGGTTATTCTTGTACGTTGCAGTGGTGAAAATGGTTGTATCACTGTTTACTCTGCTGCGGTCACATGGTCAGGGTGAAGGCGAGGTTAACCACAGCTCTTTGTACGCTCGTCTGTTGATCTCACTCCCAATAGACAAGCACTAACACGCATGTAATTTCCCTGCTCCGTATATGCTAACACAGAGCCCAGATACCACAGAAGTATCCCGTCCACGGTTTACAGAAGAATGTGGCAGGATGTCACATTCTTTAGGTCTTCAGGACTTGGAGTCTATAAGGTCAAAATAACAGTAAAGATACTCTAAATGTCATTTCAAAATCACATTGTATTTTTTTTACATGGGATTTCTAAGAACAGGCTTCAGATATTATCTTCTAATACTGACAACTCAGGTTTGAAAAAACAGACAGTTACTCTTACTTTGTTTTAATGTACAAAAACAAAAGTATTGGGAGTTATGAGTTAAGATCTCATTCTCACCACTCACTCAAGTATGTACAATAAATGTGCAACTGCATGCAGCAGCTAGTTAGCTTAGCACAAAGACTAAAAGCAGGTAGAAACAGCTAGCCTGGCTCTATCCAAACATAACCAAAATCTGCTTAAAAGTACCTCTAAAGCTCACAAATGAACATGATATCTGTTTTGTTTAATCCACACAAAAACCTATTCCTTTAAGATTTGGCCTAATTGCTGTCACCTCTAACTCAATAACTTTGTGTTAGTAATAATAACATTCATTCTAGCTGCTAGCTCGTAGTAAAGTTCAGCTTTTACAAACAAGATAAAAACAGATTTTAATGAATCAGTGTCATTAAGTTGGCCTTTGATAAAATTATAAATGTTGAGGTCTTAAAATCTCTATTTGAGCACGATTTCACAATCTTTCCAGCTCCTTTAACCTACTCTATATCCACGACGAGCCACTTCCGGGATTGCTCTCGTTCTGCTCGAGGATCACTCTTTTTGGATATCACTCTTTTTGGCAGATGTCCGTTTTCGGATGTCCGTCAACTTCCGCTTTCTTTGTGTTGGCTTTCTAAAATTTATGGGGACTATGGTTAACTGCTCCTCAGATCTCTGCAGGGTAAATCCAGACAGCTAGCTAGACTATCTGTCCAATCTGAGTTTTCTGTTGCACGACTAAGACAACCTTTGAACGTTTACATGTTCCACCAAAACAAGTTCTTTCCAGAGGCTATTTTGCAGAGGCACCGCTGCTCCGTCCGTCGCTTAGCATCACCCATGACGATTGTGATTAGTTTAAAGAAATTCCAATAAACCAGAGCACGTTTTTCTCCCATCCTGGATTGCTGTGTGGACTAGCCAGACCCTCCTCCGCAACGCTGTGGAAGAAGGTCTGGCAATGCGAGACTACCTTTAACCATAATCCCAAAATGATGACCTAATCATGAGGCAGCACAGTAAAGAGGCAGAACTTAGTTCCTAGTTGGAACTTTATAGAAGCGAATTAGAGAATTGTTTTGGAGATAGAGTTTTTCCTTTTTTTTTTTTTTTTATTATCGGACCACCAATGCAGTTCAAAATAAACCCAGACAAAATGTTACAGTCATGTGAATAACTCAAGTCAGATAGGACCTTATCATTCTGAGGTGATGATTTTCTGGCTAGGTCAGAATCTGTGCTTTAGTTTAGTGTGTTTGTGCTGATGAGTAATGAGGGTAACGCTCTGGTGTTTAGGCAGCATCATCCTTCTGTGACCTCTCCTTCGGTCACAAGCTCAGTGAAAGTTTCCAATGACTCAGCTTTTGGTTCCGTTCCTCATTTTGTTTGGCTTTGGCCCCACTTTGTTTTAGCATCACATCCTGTAAAAGGATTTGAGGTTTAATAAGGCTGACCGGATTTGAACTTGCATATCTGTGTGGGTCAAAGATATTTGCCTGCCTCACTTGGAGTTCCAGCTGATACGGCACACGCAGATAAATGCTCTGCAAACATCTACTGACCTGGAGTGAAAAATTCTCACTTCCCTCAAATTTCCAAGACTTTTCATTCTCACACACCCTGCATTTCACTTCCTGTAGGGCGTCCATGTGATCGAGATCAGTCATGGAGGAACCACAGCGAATCGATCTGACCTATATCACGGAACGCATCATCACCATTTTCTGCCCTCTTGAATGTCCAGAAGAGATCTACGTGCAGAACCTGGAGGAGATTATTCACATGCTGCAGTCCAAGCATGGACACCACTACATGGTGAGATGGAAAAAAAGTGCTCAGAGTGTAGCACTGTTACAGTTAAAGTCCTGCATTTAAAACGTTACTTGAGTGAAAGCATTAGCATTCAATTTAATTTTCTCAGGACAATTTACAGATAGAGGGGGTCTAGACCACACTATAATTTACAAAGACCCAACAATTCCCTCCAAGATCAAGCATTTGGCGCAACAGTGGTGAAGTAAAACTTCCTTTTAACAGACAGAAACCTCAGACAGAACCTGGCTCCTGGTGAGCGGTTGGCTCACTGAAATCTAGCCTACTAACAGTACCAAAATAAAAGTACTCATTATTCAGAATGACCCAATTCAGAATAATGACTTTTATATTATTGGATTACAGTTATTGATTCATCAATGTACTGTATGTATCACTTTGGTATTGTTGCTGGTAAAGGTGGGACTATTTTTTTTACTTTATATTCTTCTGAATCGACAAAGTAACTAATTTAAGGCTTTATAATCAATGTAGTGGAATGTAAAGTGCATTATTTTCCTGTGTAGTGGAGTAGAAGTAGTATGAAATGGAAGTACTCAAGTTAAGTTCAAGTACCTCAATAAAGTACAATGAATACATTTTTTTTTTTTACATTTGTTCTCAGATTCTTAAATGGCACATTCCTCTAAAGTCATATTGGCTTTCTCTCATTTCAAACAACGTTGTGGTTACTTTGTCAAGTCAAATTTAATTATACCAGCCCCAATTCACATATTTGTCTTGCTTTACAATTTGTACAGCATGCTGTATGACACATTTATTGAGGAGACATTTATTTAGAAAATTATACATGATACGTTTTAAAATCTCCCTAAATTTTAAATGTTTGAGCCTTTAATATAAAAAAGTAAGTTAGTTGGTTTTAATCTATAGTTTAAGTGACAGTTTGTATGGTTAGGTTTTGAAGTATGAAAAAACGATTTGTATTGTTTTTAATCCAGAGTATTTCCCCATGTTGCCATAAAATACAAAAGTACACAGCTACAAGTGTGCCATGAGGCCTGATTTAAGAAATCCTCAAGGATGTACAGTATAAAGGTTTTTTGTTTTTGCTTTGACTGAATTTAAACATCATTAGAAATATTAGTTATTTCATCAGATCTGTGGTGTAAAGCAATGTCTTTTGAAATACTTTCATTAAAAACTTTTAGTGTGAGATGAGGAATTTTGTTTTACTTAGATCACAACCTAATTATAAGTAAACAAGTTCCAGCTCCACACCCACTATCCTTTCAGTGCCATTTGCATTTTAGATATTTAGATGTGATGATATGGTAACCTGGAAATCCAGACCCAAATCTGAAAGATTAAGGGTCTGGCACTGAGTAATGAAAATGGTCCAACTCGAGGGGCGGCACCAAGCATGCATTTGAAAATCTCACTGCACGCAATTGGATAATACTACGACCAATCACAACAATACACGGGGTGACGTATCCAGAGCATACCCATATGCTTAGATACCAGCGGAGCTAACTGGTAGATTAAACTGTCGTCATCTGTTTAGCTCGCCTCTGGCCCGCCTATATCAGATACACCGATGTGATTGGTGCAGCTCGGCTACAAGGGCATAGTTAATGAGCATCATCATCGTAATGATATGGTTGAACGTTCTTTAATATTGAATACAATTTAAAATGTACCTGTCCTTGTGCCGCTTTTTCCTTTTTCATTTAAACAATTATTCCTTCCTTCTCCAGGTCATCAACCTCTCACAGAAACACGAAACTCTCACCCGAATGAACCATAAGGTACTGATGACACTCCAAAGTACCAATTCGAGAGGTTGCATTCCCTTATGTTTCTGGAAAACAGATGTGGTTAACCTTTGGCAAAGTTGCCACAAATTTGCGGCAAGGTCATATTTTTATATGCAAATTAGGTTTGTGGCAAACTTCTGGTGGACTTCTGGCTAACTTTGTGGAAAACTTATGGCATAACAATTGATTCTCAATTCTGTTTGTTTGAGGCGAACCTGCTGCAAACAGTTAAAGTGGCCATATTATGCTCATTTTCAGGTTCTTAATTGTATTTGAGGTTGTACCAAAATAGGTTTACATGGTTTAATTTTCAAAAAACACCATATTTTTGTTGTACTGCCCATTGCTGCAGATCCTCTTTTCACCCTGTGTTCAAGTCTCTGTTTTAGCTACAGAGTGAGACCTCTCACTGCTGTAACATCTTTGTTGGCAGTCACACATGCACAGTAGCTAGGTAAGATCACATCAGCTAGCTGTTTGTTTCTACAACTTCAGTTAGTACAAGGCAGGATTAGCTGGGAGACTTCTTCTAAATGAGGGCACACTTCCAACTTTGCGTGGAATACCTGCAGAATAGGGACATGTAAGTAGTAGTTCTTTTGTAGATTATGGTGAACTAGTGTGTGTTGTAGCAGTGTTTTGCCATTCAGAATGAGCTAGCACGCTACGGTTAGCCACCTTGTTTCGGCTAGTGACGTAGAAAGCCGTGCCAATTTTGACCAGCTCACCCAGAGACTGAAGGCAGGACACATTCAGAAACCGTATCTCACTCAAAACAGCATGGATGTTTTTTTTCCAAAGTTTGTATGTGTGTGGAAGCACCAGAGACACAAAATAACACCCCATATCCCAGAAAAAGTGTTTTTTTCATAATATGGGCACATTAAGCAAGTTTGTCGCAAATTCATTTTTGATTGGTTTCTGGCAAATATTGAGGTTAAGCTTACTAAAATGCAAAAGCACAAAACCCTGCTGATGATACAAAATAGCTGCACTGTATGTTACAGTATGTGTGGCTTGTCTGTGAGGTTTTGGATACAGGTTGGCTGGATCTCCGGGCCCCTGACCTGGAGCAGATCTTCAGTGTGTGCACGACGATGAAGAACTGGCTGCAAACACATCCAAAGCACGTCCTGGTGTTACACTGCAGGGTACACGTCACTGATTCCTCTGCACAAAATGATCCATGTACTATCTAAGAGCAGGGTTCAAAATTAGCACCATCTACCAGCCAAATGCTGGTAAAATATGCAAATGGTTTGTAGATTTTCTTCACTCACCATCCAAAAAACACCAATGGTAATCTATTGAGTGGCTGGTCAAATTTAAACATTCACTTGCTATTTGGCTGGTGGTCGAAAAAGTTCATTTTGAACCCTGTCTGAGAGTATGTCAAGTTTATTAATCCTGATTCTGTGGTTGTCCTCCACAGGGAGGTAAAGGCCGGCTCGGAGTTCTGGTGGCTTCTTACATCCACTTCAGCAACATGTCAGCCAGGTAACAAACACTGATGCCATGTGAATTTAATCAGTAGTGAATGAAATGGTACAGGGCTAAAGGATGATAAAGCAGCATTTAACTTTAATAATTTGCAAACCAACGAAAATTTGGGGACAATGAACAATCCCAGTAAACAGGCTAGCAGCTCAGTGAGTCTGTACTTCAGCTAAATGCTAGTACCCACATGCTAAGTTGGTCCCAATGACAATGCCAGCATGCTGATGTTTACCATGTTCACCATCATAGTTTAGTGTGTAAGCATGCTAACATTCTCTAATTAGCACTAAACACAAAGTACAGCTGAGGCTGAACCAAAGTATTGGACAACTTCAAATTTTATTCTGACGATGGTGCTAGATGAAAAGTCAGCGGATCACTAAAGTTATTACAATTTATCCTGCAGGAACCATGAATGTTTGCACCATATTTCATGCCAATCCATTCAGTAGTTGTCAAGAAGTTTCAGGCTGCAACAAAGCGGTGGACCAACAACTGACTGACATTGCCGTCCCGTAGCTATGATGCGAGTGTGGCTAAAAATATAAGAAAATAAAGCAGATCAAGTGAAAGATATATGGGCACTTGTACCTCCCTGGATAAAATGCGGGTCATCAAGCTGATCAGTGCCTATAGGAGTAAAAGTCTAGTGTGCCCATGTATTGAGCCAAACGTGCACAGGTGTCATTTTGAGACATTTGTGTGGCTGTTTTCTTATACTTGTACAGATTTTGGGTGTAACATTACCAGGTCAGTCTCAGTCTCAGTGTCAACTTGTTTAACATACTGCAACACATGCTGCATGATTTCCACATAAGCTATCAATGCTGACTAGTCTGCCCTTCCATCTAACATTTGTCCCAGATATGTCAACAGCTAGCCTGACGTCGTCATACTCAGATTCTAGTCAGAATCTGAGTCTGATGCTGCTCCATTGGGCTGTGATTATGGGGCGTTTCAACCGAACCAGGAAAGAAAATGCCTCTGCACTCAATTGGATAGACCTACAACCAATCAGAGCAACGGAGTTGTAAACAAATTCAACCCAAGCGCTCTTTGATGAACATGGTTGATTACGTTACTGTTGATCATCTGTCCATCATCGTATAAAGCCCGCCCTGACAATTTGATTGGTCCGAACAGCTCTGGTTCGAGCATAGTTGCTCCACAATATAATAAATGTTGTTGGCGGGGCTAAGTTTGGCTGGCATCCAGGCTAGTCAACAGCTATACTGGAATTCAATTTGGCACAGATCTTTCTGTTTCCCAAAGGGTGAATTCTAATGAAACAGTGTACTGTTGGATGTGTTTGCAGAACAAAGAGCACTGACAGAACAATAGAGTGAACAGAGGCTTATCTGCTGCACGTCTTCACCTGCCAAAGGGCAAGGTGGCTGATTGAAGAGACTTTGAACTAGACTGTAATTTGATTTTGGGGCAGGGATCCTGTTGCCGTTGGACACCAGTAAAATATTTACTCTAAATTTACCTGCATGACAGAGTCCGGGGCCTAGAAGACATAAAACATTGTTAATGTTAATGAAAAACATTTTTAGAGCAAACATTACAGCCTTTGCGGTTCATGTGGTTACGTATCGTCTATTTTATCTTGTAGATGTAACTTATTAAAAGTTATTAACATCCTCATTTACACATCTAATCATGGGATGGAGGGAAAGGTCAGTTTGAGGCAAATCAGTGTCAACTGAAAATGCAAGAAAAAGTGGAAGATCTGGAAGATTTCTGCACTGTTGGTGTGCATGAATGTATGTGTGTGAGTGTGTGTGTGTGTGTGTGTGTGTGTGTGTGTGTGTGTGTGTTTGTGCGTGTGTGCGTGTGTGCTGTTCATGGCTGAACAGCTGACTCACTGTTGAGAAATATCTGATTGTGACCATTGTCACTCTATGTGCTTGTGAATCACATGGTTTATAAAGTTACAACATTACAAAAGAAAACCAGATTCACAAGTTCAAGTCACGCAGATAGTTTTTTTTGCATTACTAGACACTACGTCAGGTAAAGCAGAAAACAGTATTTTGTCATTTTGGTGAACTGAGGAGTGTTACACGCATCACCATCTGAGTATTTGCCTCTCTCTCAGTGCAGACCTTTCTCTGGACCACTTTGCCATGAGGAGGTTCTACAATGACAAACTGTCTGCTCTGATGACCCCGTCGCAGAAACGGTAAGAACAGGATTGATTGAGCTGGATCACTGCAGGTCAAAGGTCAACTCTGGTTCAAGTCTTAGCCTCTGATCTACTGTGACTGACACTAATCACATGATTTATGCTCTTGTGAAATAGTTGCTATAATACATCTACAATGAGGTTGTGAAACTAGGAGACTGACTTGATGAAAAGCACACTTTAATCCATTCATAAAGTTATTTCAGATACTTTTACATATTGGATAGACTCTTATAGACTCTTGTATCTGCACTTCTAATTGTTATTAACAGTATTATTAATAGGCTGATATCACAGACAGGCTGACATTTATACCAAAATAGGCTATATATATATATACGGTGGACCTGAAGGAAAAAACACAACAGCATTTCAGAAAACACAACGACATTTCACAAAAACACAACATTATAGAAAACAAAACATTTCATTTTCTGAAATGCCGTTGTGTTTTCTGAAATGTGGTTGTGTTTTGTCCTTCACGGCCACCGTATATATATATATATATATATATATATATATATATATATATATCTCATGATTTATTGGGCAAAATCAAGCAATTCTATGCAATATATATAGCCCAGAATGAAATGATCCTTTGTGTTTCATAACCAAATGTTCAGACACTGAGACGATTGAACTGAGAGGACAAATCAGGTTCCTTAGGTCCAATTACTATTTGGGGCCATGCAGTTGCTTAATTAGGGCACCTTTTCTTGGTTAATTCAGGCACGGCAGGGTACAAGAATAATTACTGTACATTTCTATGTGCTCTCAGGTATGTGTGGATGCTGGGGAGCATGTTAAAGGGAGGACTGAGGATGTGTCCCTCTCCGTCTTTCCTTCTGTGTGTTGTCCTTCACAGTCTTCCCAAAATAAGACCAGATGGAGGTAAGAAGAAAAATGTGTTTTAGTAAATTAAAAGAAGTGAACCTTTTACACCTATGATTGTCAAAATGTACAAAACAATTCTTCTCTAACTCTGTGGTTTCCAACCTTTTTGGCTTGTGGCCCCTTAAAATAGTCCCTCATCACCAGTTCACATTGTAAATATTATATGTTATATATTATGTTTTCTGTTGTTCATTTTTTTTTACTCGTAGACGTAACATTATCCAGTAATCTACAAGAAAACAAGTACAGATTAGAAGAAATTGGAGAGAAAAAAAGACATTTTTGCTTTCCTTTTTTGTCATTTATCTCGTGACTCCTCCAATTTATCTTCTTCTGACCCCCTCGCTGGGAACCACTGCTCGAACTGACGCATCCAAACACCTGGACTCACAGAACTACACACACTCACACACTCACACATCCACAGACAACACTCATCCACACAGACACATTATTTGGGCTACAGGTGCTGCAGATGAACAAAGACTGCACCAAGCATCACTGTGTCTCCTAATTCAAGCAGAAGAGACAGAAATGACTCCGTTTGAGACATTACACACACACACACACACACACACACACACACACACACACACACACACACACACACACACACACACACACACACACACACACACCCTCTCCGTCTTTCCTCCTGTGTTGTTCTTCACGGTCTTCCCAAAATAAGACCAGATGGAGGTAAGGAGCAGATGTCTGATCTGAATTAGAGAAAGCTCAGTAGATAAACAGCAGTAGAAAGGGCCAGCCTGTTGTATTCTTCTTCTTTTTTTTTTTTATCTTGTTAAGGAAGAAGAAGGAAATAAGATGCTTATAATTTAAAATGTGTTCTGAAGTCCAAAAAGTCAAACGATTGTCATGTTTTGTGATGAAACTCTTCCTCTTGGCAGCGTGTTGTCTCTTCCTGAGAGTCTACCAGAGTCTACAACCTGTTTGCACATCAGCAGTCTAGTAAGAAATCCCATCAAATCCCATAATAATCTGTAAACATGATTGGTGTTGTTCAGAAGAGGATACGGTGTAATGTACGTTTATATCCCTCTCAGCCACGTTAATGCGGCTCAGACAGACCGCCTCTACATTGTGCTCCAGCCAGCTCAGCTGCTCAAAGGGGACATCATGGTGAGTGGTGATCTACTACATTATGAGGTTTTTTTTTTATCATTTAGGTTTATATTTAAAGGTCATTATTATATTTCTGCAGTATAAGGCACAAAATGTAGCCTAAATGATTCATTATTGGGAACTACTAGAAGCCAACCTTGCAGCAAACTTTTTGCAATTATTTTACTAATTTTTTTGTTTGTTTGTGTATTTATAATCTTTTTGGTGACACAGATCTTTATTTCCTAAATAACTTGAAGCGGTTTCCTGGAAAAAAAAACAAACTATATAAATTGTTATATAGTATAAATAAAATAAATAGGAATTTCTTTGAAAGGAAAGCTCCGATTAAAGCTGAGTAATTATGAATTATGTCTCTATTATTTAAAACTTAGCTTGCCTATGGAAGTTTTTTATGTTCAGCTGACACTAGTTAAAAGACTCAAGTTTACGAAAGAAATGAATTGGAATTAGTTAATTAAAAGTGTACCAAACGCTGTCTTTTTTCCCCTAAAATTTGCAACAAATTGTATTATTCTTTCAAGTATCAGCATTTATTTGCCTGATAACCGATAAAGTTAATGAATTAAAAAGTGTTCTACTTTGGCTCGGCTACAGCTCTGAGTCTGGTTACTGGCTATTATGTTGAAAGTTTCTCATTTATTAAATAATTGATTTTTTCATAATATGGGCACCGCCCGAGACGAAGCCGTCCACAAGCCGGGCATATCAAACTGTTTATTGCCCTGCCTTGAGGTGATTATCCCGTTTATTCTACTTCTTGCTTGCCAACATAATAAAACAATTCAAATACTTTAATAATTATGCTTTTTCTTATTCGTATTGCATGCTTATTAAACGTATACTCTGTTTGAGTTCATCTCCCTCAAAAAGTAGTCCCCTTTAGAACTACGGTGAATAACGTTAGCTCAGCTGTAGCTAATTAGTTTCTATAGCAACCACACAAGGTTCTTCGGCACTGCAGGTGTCCAGGTCAGTTGTCTCAGTCTATCCTTCTGGTGGCTCTTCCCTTTTGCATGTTTGATTCAAGGGCCCTGTCTTCAATTGTACGCAGCTCCTCATCTGTCAGATCTCAGAAGCGGGTACCCTGGGCCTTGTCTTTTTCTTTTGTCATTCTGTCGTCCTCGTCGCTCGGCATTTTTAGGCCTTTATTTTCACAGGACAGATGAAGACATGAAAGGGGAGAGAGGGGAGGAATGACATGCAGCAAAGGGCCGCAGGTCGGAGTCGAACCCGCGGCCGCTGCATCAAGGAGTAAACCTCTATATATGTGCGCCTGCTCTACCGACTGAGCTAACCCGGCCACGGTCGATCCCTACTTTCAAGGACAAATCTTTTTTAAGATAAATCTTTTTTTAATTATTAGAGAAATCTTTCAGGAAATTAATAATTAATAATTAGAAATGTATACAAATATGGCAATACATAAAACTAACAAATCATAAAATGAATGAAAATCTGAAAAAAAAATCTAAATCACAACTTCAACAGTTCTCATTCATAAACCAAACTGACGGGAAGTGGTTATGAACAGACTTCTTATTTAGCTCTAATAGATTATACCTACTGTATGTGTGAATGAGATAAGAGCAGCACATAGAGGACACTGTGTCATCTTCTTTCTGGTTTCAGGTGCTTTGTTATGATAAAAACAGCCGCTCAGCCAGCCGGCAGGTCGTCTTCCGTCTCCAGTTTCATACGGGACTCGTATACGGAAACAGCCTGACCTTCTGTAAGGCGGACCTCGACTGTGCCAGTGAAGGTATTTATAACCTACACACTGCCACTATCACACTCTGCTGCAACATCCATTTTAAAGTGCTCATATTATGCTCATTTTCAGGTTCATAATTGTATTTAGAGGTTATATCAGAATAGGTTTACATGGTTTAATTTTCAAAAAACACCATATTTTTTGTTGTACTGCACATTGCTGCAGCTCCTCTTTTCACCCTGTGTGTTGAGCTCTCTGTTTTAGCTACAGAGTGAGACATCTCACTTCTGTTCCATCTTTGTTGGGAGTCACACATGTGTAGTAGCTAGGTAAGGACTACTACCCAAGGGGGTAAGCTTCTCCTCGGACCACGAACCTCCTATGGCGCCATTTTGATGCTACCAAGCCATCACCTCCCGTTAGCATTCCATTGACTGCCATTCATTTTGGCGCCACTTTGACAGTGAATAACTTTACATCTGAAGCGTTTAAAGACTCTATTTGTCCATTTTTTATTTCTAAAGAAACACGACAATGTATAAAAGGCTCCATCACCTTGTACCTCACGTTATTTGGGGTGGACTTTGGGCTTTTTCACTTTGTAAACCTATAACATGCACAAAAAGATATATAACACAATAAAGGAAAGAGAAAAAGCCAAAAAGCATAATATGAGCACTTTAATCTGTAGCTGATAAATCCTTCACTCTTCCTCCAATGTAAATATGACTCAACTGAACTAACCTTGGACCCCACGTATCAGCTGTGCTGCAGGTGTGAACATGGAAATATGTCCAGTGTGCCAAGTTAACTGTCCAGCTGTCTGAGGTTTTTTTTCGTGTTAATATTACAGATCCCCGGTTCCCAGAAGATGGAAAAGTAGAACTGTTGCTTTCTGACAGCCCTGAAAAGATAACAGGTAAATGCAGATGCAGATACAACAACAAAGGGCACCAGCAAACATTACTACAGGGAACTGGATAAAAGAACAGAGAGTAAAAATGCAGGTGAAAATGTGTTTCAGATGTTTTTTTTAGAGGTTTTGCCAAGCTCTGATCCAGGATCCACTATATAGCCTATTGGTTCATTTTTTTTAAAATAATTATTTAATTATTTAAAGGACACAAGAGACTACAGCTCTGCAGCTCTGTGAGGCTGTACTCAGACAACATTTACACTACTATCTTTTGGTTTAAAAACTTCCCCTACGTTTAGGCTTTGCGCCCACAATACTCCACAATTTCTTATTGATTTAAGCTAAAAGACAGCTGAGACAGCATCAAATGTTTTGCACGGCCAGACAGCATTAGGGATAAGTAAAGAAAAATTTGTTTTAGTAAATTAAAAGAAGTGAACTTTTTACACTTTTTTTACACCTATGATTGCGAAAATGTACAAAACAATTCTTCTCTAACTCTGTGGTTTCCAACCTTTTTGGCTTGTGGCCCCTTAAAATAGTCCCTCATCACCAGTTCACATTGTAAATATTATATTTAGTTTTCTGTTCAAGTTGCAGGTTGCAATGTTTTCTGTTGTTCTTTTAAAAAAAACAAAAAAACTCGTAGACATAACATTATCCAGTAATCTACAAGAAAACAAGTACAGATTAGAAGAAATTGGAGAGAAAAAAGACATTTTTGCTTTCTTTTTTTGTCATTTATCTCGTGACTCCTCCAATTTATCTTCTTCTGACCCCCTCGCTGGGAACCACTGCTCGAACTGACGCATCCAAACACCTGGACTCACAGAACTACACACACTCACACACTCACACATCCACAGACAACACTCATCCACACAGACACATTATTTGGGCTACAGGTGCTGCAGATGAACAAAGACTGCACCAAGCATCACTGTGTCTCCTAATTCAAGCAGAAGAGACAGAAATGACTCTGTTTGAGACATTACACACACACACACACACACACACACACACACACACACACACACACACACACACACACAGACTCTCACTACTTAAATGAATGAAAAACATATTCAGCAAGTTCAACAGGTGGGGGCAGTGTTGGACGCCAGGAGGAGGATGGAACAGCCAAACTGGCCTTCAGCACGCACAATCACACTCCTCGCCTCCCAACAGGAAGCAATATGAGCAGTTATCACACCCACACACACACACACACACACACACACATCTGACAGGAATTCAGATTGGAGATACTGTAAAGGGGGAAACGCAGGCGGGGAAAAACCAGGACACACACACACTCATTCAGACACACACACACACACACACACACACACACACACACACATAGTGCGTTTCACTATCTTTTTGGGGACCCGTCATTGACATAATGCGTTCCCTAGCCCCTTACCCTAACCTTAACCAACTAAATGCCTAACCTTAACCCTTACCCTAACCCTAACCTAATTCTAACCCTAATCCTAAAACCAAGTCTTAACCCTCAAACAGTAATTTGAAGTTGTGAGGTCCAGCATTTTGGCCCCACAAAGCTGTCCGGACCCCACAAGTATACTGTATTCCCGGTTTTTGGACCCCACGAATATAGTTAAACAAGAACACACACACACACACACACACACACACACATACACACACACACACACACACACACACACACACACTGATGGACACATCCAACAAAAAACTAAATTAAAGCTCACATTATTTCTAAAATCCAATTTGAAATGAGCTCTGGCATCAGCTGGTTTTAGTGTGTGTGTGTGTGTGTGTGTGTGTGTGTCGTTGTTGTTTAGCTGACTCCTGACCAGTTTGTCTGCTGGTCTGTTTGTCATTTCCATGTGCAGGCAGAGAGCTGTGGCACAACGGCCGCTGTGTGACGGTGGACTATGACACCTTGGACCCTTTGGTTAGAAGAGATTCATATCAAGACACATCTTCTCTTGAAACAGGTGGGGTGCATTTTAATGTCTTTAATCATAACTTCTTTATCTGTTTGTCTTACTTTCACTTTCTCTTCCTGTTCTGGATTCCTGTTGTGACTTAAGACCGGATTTATCAGCGAAAATTATAAACTTTTCTGCTCTGCTCTTACATAATCATGACCTTTATTCTGTTACCATGGCATCTTTGGAAAACTAGAATACCAATCCAGGGCAGCTTAATTCTGACTTTTAAAATACCATACCAATGTTTTTTTTTTAAGTTTTATATATGGAACAACAAAAATTGTACGGAAGCCCTGAGAGTGGGGAAAAATACCATTCTGGTGATCCATTTTCTAAGTCGGATCTAAATGGTTCTCTCTCCTGTTTATGACATACGAACAGGTTTAAAAAAAAAAAAAGGTTTTGCCAGGATAATCTTTCTAAGCTACTTATTTATCTGTTAAAATGTCAAAAAAGAAGGTTTTGGCAGGTAAAATCTTTTTTGCGTGAGAGGATCATTTCTGTGTTTGTTGTTGTACTACTTGTTTTGGACACAAGAGACTGAAGTGCACCACTACCCCATGTTCTAAAAAGTACTAAAAGCATTCATGTTCTCTTTCAGGCTAGTTTTAATTTCTTCATGCACTTTAAACCCAAGGTATGAGTATTACAACACTTGAAAAATGATCCTGACAGAAAAAAAGTCACCTGCCAAAACTTTTTCTTTGAAAATGAAAAAAATAACTAAAAAAGATAATCCTGGAAACACCTTTTTTCACCTATTCTTAAGTCAAAAACACAGGAGTGAAAAGACTTTAGATCAGACTTAGAAAATAGATCATCAGAAGAAAAATACATTCTGACTTGCCTCTCGGGGCTTCCGTATATTTTGGCCTCCGACAACTCCAGAGAGAAATATCTGGCTCTTTAGCTGCTAAATGCTCCACTATGTTCACGCTGTCCGCTGTGGCCTGAAATAAAGCCATGAGAGCTGTAAGAATGAACTGAAACAGTAAAGTTGAACAATGAGCTGAAACCATACAGTCTATGGCTGAAACTCACAATAAAGCTCTGTAATGAGGGGAGCTGCAGAGTAAGCAGATAATCTCTGTAGGTTCATCACTACGAGTGACCCCTTTTACATTGTTCCCAAATGATGGCTATAGTTCTTTAAAGGTCCTCTAACCCAGTGGTTCCCAACCTTTTTTCCTTGGTGCCCTCCCTACTCATGTCTAAGAAAAGCTGAGCCCCCCCCGAAACCAGAGTTGAGGTAACTCTCGAGATAGAGCCTTACTTTCTTTTTTGATACAGAGGGGTTATCAGCACTTTCACGTTTCTCCGCCATGTTTCATTCATAAAATAGTGATGTCGTGGCGGCAGGAAAAACAAGAATGATAGCAGCTAACAGCTGACCTGATGACAGCAAGGGTCCCAGGTTAAAGGTCCCGGAGGTTTGGCCTAAGTAGCCTGCCTACAATTTTACGTGAGAACAAAAATATATAGTTTTTATACAGACTTTTGTATAAATTATATATTCTAGTGTATTATCATAATTTGTTTAACATGTGCACAAATTTTTTTTTACCTCAACCTCAAACCAGATGAAGACTTGTGCCCCCCCTGTGATCTTTGCCGCCCCCCTTAGGGGTCCCCGGACCCCAGGTTGGGAAACACTGCTCTAACCAATACTGTTTTTTAGAATAAATCAAAAGAGTCGATCTCAGTGCTGAGACAGAGAATTTTTATCAACTCGATGGGGCTTTTAAACTTTTTTTTAGCTTATAGTTCAGGCTCAGTGTTTCTGGCAGATGTTTTGAGCAAACAAGCTCTGATAAAACCACTGTACACTTACCTGCCCAACACCAAATGTCCGACAGACACAGTTAGTAACTAGCTGGTGAAGCAAGTGGAACATTTAGCAGCTAAAGAGCCAGATATTTCCCTCAGGAGTTGGTGGAGACCAAAAACGGAGCTAAAAATGTAAAGTGAATATTGGACTTAAATTCATCAGGTGGACACAGACACCACCAGGTGGATGTGGGAATAGGCAGCTGTTTGATAACATGTTAGCCATAACAGCTTTAATATGTCAAAGTTATGTTTTTTTTTTTTAGCTTGTCATGGAGATTTTCTTCCCCAAAAAATTAGTTAAAGCTATAGTGCGTAGTTTCTGTCTCCCCCATGAGGAATTCTAAGTAATGACAACAACACTGTCGGTACATCCACATGATACAAGCCTTTCGTGGTCGTGCACCACCCCCACCCCTCCTCTACGCAGTTGCTAGTAGCCACGGAGGACACGGAGGATTAAAAAAACATGATGGACTCTTCAGTAGAGGTAATTATCTTCACTTGATTTTCTGCGTGCGACAGTAGCCGGACAACACAATTTAATGTATATCTCTGGCTGCTCTTCAGAAGTCATATGCCTCTGTCGGTGCAGATCTAGTCTCTGAGAAGGTCTGTTTAGACTCTGGCCTTCGCTGTGGTCAGTGCTGTGGGTAATTGTCTTGTCATCGGTGTGACAGCTTACAACTGTTGTGGTCACAGAGACGTTCCAGGGATTGGACGTAACGACAATCATCTAGACAGCAGCCACACCAGACCCGTGTATTTGGAGGCTGCTGTTTTTCAAAGAGTTTCCATTTAGTTAGAATAACGGTTCACACACACACACACACACACACACACACACACACACACACACACACACACAGAACAACACCAATACAAAAACACACATCCAGACAGCTGAAACAATCACTTAAAGCGGCGGTTGACGTTTCAGTTCCAGCTGTTTTATGCTGTTGCTAAATCTGCTCTGCTAGCCATGTAATTTAGATGGACCGATCACTGGGGGAGAAATGCAGAAAAGTGGCATGTAAACACACATTTACACAGACGCTCACATGAACGCAAACACACACACGGCCATTACGTTTAACCGCCCCAGCAAACACACATGCACATGAGCATAATGAGGGTGCCAGCCAGTTAGCAACGCAGCCAGTCACAAGAATGTTGTTTTCAACCACAGGTGGTTCTACTTTACCCTCTCAGCCCACTCACACCCCTCCTCTCCACTACTTCTATCACTCCATCTCCCCTTCTTCTTTTACTCCCTGCTATTCTTCTCTTCCCCTTTATCTGGTCTCTCTTTTCCCAGCTGAAGCGTGCTGCTTTCAGGTTCAAGTTGCAGGTTGCAATTTGTCCAATATGTCCCCTTCCCCCTTTGGCACACAAATCTCCCCAGAGCCCGCCCCCATGTTTACATTCCCCATCTCCATATTTGGCCAGCTCAAGGTCCTTGTGCTTTGTGTTTCTGTTCTTCAAAAGTGCATATGTGTGCGTTGCACAAACTCTTCCACCTGCGTGTGATTGTGTGCAGATATATGTGCTTGCATGCAGTCTAGTGAATGATCCACCCGTCAGTTTCCTTCCAATGCTTTTCCCCCCTGTAGACATAAACAAAATGCATGAGCGCACACTCTCTGCACAGCATTACCTACCTGTGTCAGCCTGGACAGGATGCGGGGGGGGGGAGGAAAGAGGAGGAGGGATGAGGCAAAGCAAGGCTGATTTTGTAGTGACGGGGAAGGCGGGGATTCGTAGTGCCGGGACGGAGCAGGCGAGGAAGGAGTGACATGAGCGAGGGGAAAGAGAGAGTAGGAGGGGGGGATACAGGGGGGGCTGTTAGCACCTTAAGAGAAAGAATGTTCTTTGCTTGTCTTCCTGTGGCAGCCTGAGAGGACGACAGCAGGGGAGCAACTTCAACTAAACTCTGAATCTTTTCAGCCTCTCGTTTTACCCTCTATCTGCATCCTTTTCATTCTGTCCTCGTCCTTGCCCCCTCTTTCCTTTCAGCTTGTCATCTGTTTCTCTTTTCCTCTTTCACTGACTCCGAAGGGAGGCTTCAGTAAGCATTTCCATCCTGTTTCTAATCCACAGTGGGAACAGTGAAAGTTTACCCTCCGAGTGACTGCCGGTGAGTAAGTAAGCAGCTTCATGATGCTAGTTTGGCATTTTAGTGTCTTTTTTACTGAAGTTCTTACAGTATTGTTAAAGTTATACGGAGTGTTTCTAAGTGTGTGTGTGTGTGTGTGTGTATGTGTGTGTGTGTGTGTGTGTGTGTGTGTGTGTGTGTGTGTGTGTGTGTGTGTGTAGGCTACTGTACATCTGTGTGAGAGATCTTATAGACCAGCTGTGAGGTTTTACCATGCATGTCTGGTATTTAGGTTTTATTGCCTCTCTGGACTTAAGAGGCTATGCTCATACAGCTCTGGTATGCACTGTTGCATTCACTGTACGAGTCTTATCTCATTTTTATGTAACAACCTTTATCAGAAAACAGCTTGCTTGCTTGTTGAGTTCTAATACGCACTGTCTGGTATGTTTTAGGGGTGCAAATAACAATAGTTTTCCTTAGTAGATTCATTATTTGATCTACAAAATGTTAGAAAATAAAAAAGAATAAACAAATATATTCAGTTTAGTATCATATTTGACTAAAAAAGCAGCACATTCTCACAATTTTTCCTTGAAAAAATGACTTAAATGATGAATAAATTATCATTATAGCAGCAGATTGATTTTGTGTTGATTAACTACTTGATTTATCAAGTAATTGTTTCAGCTCTAGAATGTTTCCAGTAGTATGTGTGTGTCTCTCTATGTCTCAGTGTGTGTGTGTGTGTGTGTGTGTGCGTGCTTGCGTGTGGGCGTGTGTGCAAGCGTGCGTGTGTGCAATCAGCTCTATCTGACCTCAGGTACATGTCTATGACAGACACGTCCTTTGCGTGACACACACATACACAACTACACACGTATGCATCCGCCGCCAGCCCACACAAAGGGGCCCTGTGTTATCTACATGGAGTGTGTCTGGAGTGATGGCTGGTATGTGTGTTTGTGTGTGTGTGTGTGTGCGTCACAGTGAATCATATACAGTAGTGGTTCAGGTATGGAGTCATATGTAGTAAGAATATCTTCAGTATAAGGCTATACTTTTTACATCTAGTTGATATTTTACAGTTTAACTTTGATTTACTCACTAAAATCATAAAAGTGTCTTCTGTGCCGCTGCCATATTACAGACTAGAGAAGAGGGAGTTAATATAAAACCAAAATGTTGAAATGCTCCTTTACATCACCTTCAGTTGTTACCGTGACGTCCCTGCGATACGCTTTGTGATTTGGGTTTTGCCTCTAAGGCCACATATATACGCCGTAAACCTCTGATTGGTGGAACGGCAGCACACTTTTTAGGGAAAACTAGGAATTTATATCACAGCTGAAACAATTAGTCAAAAAGAAAATTGCATCGTTGACAATTTTGATAATCGATTTATAATTGAAGTCTTTTTTTTAAGCAAACGTTCTTTCAGCTTCTTAAATGTGAATATTTGCATTTTTTTTCATAGTTTTCAAATGTTTTTCTTGATTGTAAATTCAATATCCATATTTTTCAGTGTTTTCTTACATTTTGTAGACCACATCATTAATTGATTGATCCAAAAAGTGACTGATAATGAAATCTATAAAGAAAAGTTTATATTTTGATGTACAGTTCAGTTGAACATGTTTAATTACAATACTCTCCTAAAAAGAAGCGTTAATTGAATAGCAGCAGAAGATGATGCAGAAAATGATGCTGCAAATACATTTTCCATCATTTAATATCTAAGGTTGTTTGTTTGCTTTTTTGTGGTTTAAGAACCTCCGACTTCATCTCTTCTGACATCAAACCCTCGCTTCAACAGATCACGTCTGAACCTTTTTTCGCTCTTCTATCAACATATAAACCCTCTTCTAGTCTATATCGCCGACGCTTCATTTCCGAGATTGTTCAGGTGCCGCCGGTAGATCCGCCGGATGCCCCTCATTTTCGGCCAAATGTCCGTCACATTCCACTTTCTTTGTGTTGGCGTTCTAAACTCTGGTGGATTTATGAGGACTACGGTTAACTGCTCCTCAGATCTCTGCAGGGTAAATCCAGACAGCTAGCTAGACTATCTGTCCAATCTGAGTTTTCCGTTGTACGCCTTAAACAACTTTTGAACGTACACATGTTCCACCAAAACAAGTTCCTTTCCGAGGCAGAGGCACCAGTATTGCGTCTGGCAATTAGCACGGCCCAAGACGATTGTGATTGGTTTAAAGAAATGCCAATAAACCAGAGCACGTCTTTCTCCCATCCCGGAATGCTGTGTGGACTAGCCAGACCTCCCATGAACCTTTGTGATTTTGTCTTCACAGCTTCACCTCATCTCCTGGACCCTGGACTGAGGAAGAAGAGTAGTGAGGAAGGGTCTTCATTCCGCCTGGCCACCAGCAGCCCCAGCCGCAGCGACCGAGCCAGCAGTGATTCGGGCCTGTCTGTTGCCTCACAGGGGCGCACCGGAGCCACGCAGAGGACAGGGGCTGCACGGGACAAGTGTACCCAGGCAGGGAGGCGGCTCTCTGGGCTGGACTTTGAGATTGCTCAGCCTCTTCTGGAGGTCATGACTGAGCTTGCTGCGTCCGGCAGAGGGGAAATGACTGGAGACGAGTCTGGACTAGGACACACTATCAATGGAGAGGCTTCATCCAGCGAGAGGGAAACGGATATATTAGACGATGAGGATGAAGTAGATGAAGCAGCGCCTGCTTCGGACCTGCCGAGCTCAAGCAGCATCTGCTCCCTCTCCTCTGAGAACCTGCCTGAAGCTCAGACATCAGCCCACGCAGAGTACTCCACACACTCCTGGGTTTGGCAGCAGCAGATGGTTGACGTCGTCGTCACTGATGCCTACCTTGGAGTCGATGGGGAGGAGAGGTTGAACAGGGTGAGGAAACAGCGGCCGCCGCCTCTGGTAGCTCCTGACACACCACGCCGAGGACTCAGCAGCAGGGATGCAGTGCAGAGAGGGCTGGTGGACGAGGACGCCACGCAAAACACAGATGTGACACACAACGTGGACTCTGTCAACACTACGCACGCTTCGTCTTGCCAAGAAGAGGATTTGTCAGATATGTCGACAGACATCGACGAGTCCATAGAGCAGCTGAACCAGCTGATTCTGGATTTGGACCCCACCTTTGTTCCTGTTCCTACCCGCTGTGCCCCCCTGTCCCGCTCCGCCTCCCTACACACCAACGGCCTCAGCAACAGCGGAAATACCCGTCGGTCAGGTAAGACAAAGTAAAATAAATTAAAAAAGGAAGCATCGCACTGTAGAATAAACATAGTTTCCGACGACACCAAATCCTCTTCTAGGCTACTGGCATGGTTATAGGGTTGGCAATGTTGGTCCTCAACTTTTGGTCCAGACTAAAATATCTCAACATCTGTTGGATTGTCATAAAATATTTGGTCAGACATTCATAAAAAAAAATTCACTCACAACAATGACTGACTTAAACTTTCACCATTTGACTTGGAAGAGTTCTCCCCAAACCCAAAGATTAAATACTTGGTTTTCCTGACAAAAAAAATTACTTTATCTCAATCAGACATGGAACGATAGGTGTGTTTGGCTGTGAAGACAAATATTGACTTGTTTAGGACTCCAAACACAAAGTTTAGGACTTGGGACTTGATTTGGGACATCGTAATCAAGACTTGAGACTTGTGCTGAGCTTACACCAAAAGACTTTTCAAGCGATTCCACTCTCTCTGACAAATTTCCAATATCAGAATGAAATCATGAGAGTCTTGCTAGAGTTGGGGCGCGCTCCTGTCGGCTCAGTCGTTTGTTGTAAGGTTGCTATAAAACTCAGTCCGAGACATTCATGGTTCCCAGAGGATGAATCCTAATGACTCTGGTGATCCTCTGACCTTTCCTGTAGCGCCACCATAACGTTGCCATGTTGTGGTTTTGGGTGAAATTTCTCAACCAGCTATTGGAATGGATTGCCGTGAAATGTGCGACGCACATGATCCAATGTTTTGGTTTATGACCACCAGCACTTGCAAATTATACTATACTTTTTTGCAAGAGCACCATCACTGCATCCTGGGCTTAGTGCCGCCCAAGACGATTGTGCATGGTTTAAAGAAATACAAACCAGCCAGAGCGGTTTTTCCCCTATAGCAGAATGATAACGGGTGCAGCCAGATCATATCCAGACACAGCGCTGTTGAGATAGATCTGGCTATGCGAGACTGTGCTATGCCTAAATACAGACTCACAGAGCTGCTAGAATGACTGTAGATGTTTAAGAGGCTGATATTTCCAAACCTCATCACTTAAAACCAACATTTTCTGCATTGCTAAACACAGCTATGACTAAAAATGTATGTATTTTGGGCAAACTGACCCTTTATTTGAGTAAATTACAGCAGTACCTTTACACAGCTCTACTTGTACAGAGACACCGAACCGTCCACTCTGACATTAAGAAAATACACGTGTGCCAACAAGCTGGCAGGCAGATGAAACTTGTAGGTTGGACTTGTTACATTGTGGTGCTCAGTTCAGCCTGCACATACAGAGAAGCATTTATAACCCAGACTGAAGGACTGAAGTGCTGCCTGATTGTGGAAATCCACCTGAGAGAGAGGAATAAATCTGTTATAGAAGTGTGTTTGTTAGTGTGCACGGTTGTTTGCTGAAAGGGTGGAAGCATTCCATTAATAGTGGATATTCCTGCGATGTTAGCACAATCATTTGTTTACCCTTCAGTCTGTCTTATGTTGGACCAATCTGACCTCTCAACAGTGAAACTCAAGATACTGTCTGCGGATAAGAGTGTAATTTATTTCCAAATAACCAAACTTTGTCCCTTTTTACTTCAACTAAACTGTGCTTAAGTTTTTGCCCATCGCTTTGATTCTATGTGGCAAAAGCCAAAAGGTTCCTCTGCCTCCATTTTTTACTTACTATCTGACTGGAATCGAAAGATAAAAAAGATACAATTTGATTTTCTAATGAAGTGTACTCATAAATTCACTTACAACATTGATTGACTTAGAGTTTAGCCATTTGACTTGGAAATGGCCTGATATCCTCCCCAAACCCAAAGACGAAATACTTCCTTTTCCTGACAACAAATATACTTTGACTCAATCAGACATGGAGGAACATCCTGCTGTGCTGACAAATATTGACTTGTTTAGGACTCCAAACACCTGGGACTTGATTTGGGACATCGTAGTCAAGACTTGAGAATTATGCCGACCTTACACCAAATTAATGTTCAAGCGATTGCATTGTCTCAGACAAATTTCCAATATCAGAATGAAATCATGAGAGTCTTGCTAGAGTTGGGGCGCGCTCTCGTCATCTCCATCGTTTGTTGTAAGGTAGTTATAAAACTCAGTCCGAGCTGTCTTAAGTCAGTCTTTTTCCCATCTTGACGTTCCGACTTTATCCGTGTTCAACGTGACATCATGACTTTGCGTAAACATACACGCCACTTTCTAAAGCCAAGTGGCGTGTGATCTGTACGCATTTTGAGCTACCCGCGTGTATATCTACGCCGTATTGACAATGAGAACATACATCATGGTAGCTTGCTGTCACGTGACGATTTGGGAGGTGTCTGAGCCCGCCAGGGGCAACAGTGTAAGAGCGGTTTATCGGCAGCACTGCCTGGAAGGCACTAGGATTAGGCACTGGTTAGGGTTAGGTGCCTTGAAGTCATTGGTCGCAGCGCTGCCTTGAAGTCAATTAGGCAATGGATATGGATATGGATATGGTTATGGTTAGGGTTAAGGTTAGGTGCCTTGGAGGCAGCGGTCGCAGCACTTCCTGGAAGGAGCCGTTGGGGGCAAAAAACACCATTGAGCGTAAGAGCGACACAGAGACGGAGCAGGAATGATGGCTCGAGGAATTAACATCACGGCGAATGGGTTGGGTTTAGGAAAACAATAACGGGGTTGGGTTTAGGTAAAGAACAACGGGACTGTACTGTTTAGGAAATGTGACACGGGGGGGACACGATCCCCGGTCTCCTGGGTGAAAGTCCCGTGTTTTACCCATCCACCACCCCGACCAAGGTCCCTACGCGGATTTTCGGCCTTTCATACTACTCGTTATGGTGTAAATTGACACGCAATCGCAAGGTAATGTAAGTTAATGGAGGCCAAATGGCGTTGATAAACACACTAAAAAGCGATTATGCGTCTTGATAACACGCCAAAATGGCATATGAATTGGCGTGTCATACATACGCCACTTCTTCAGTCATCAGTCTGCCGTGTTTGATATTATCGTGAGTTTTAAGTCTTGGTAGCAAAATCGTATAGCCCGTGACTAACAACTCAGTGACATTATGACAGATTGTTTCTAGATGTGAGATGGTGTCCGACTTTAGTCTTTTCAGCGTCATTTCAGAGTCTTCTAGTGTATGGTAGGCATTACTGGTGATTTGAAAAACTTGAACCTGAACATGTCACAGTGATGATGCCTGTTTTTTCTGACCCGTGTGTGTCTGCGTTGCCTCTTCTTCACCGTTTTATTCTCCCCATACTGGCACATTTGACATATATACTCCCTCTCAGATCCACTGGGACGCAGCCAGGAAGAAGAGGCACATTTCTGCTTCAACCTCCATCCCTTGATTCATTTTCTGTTTGAGACCTGCGGGTCAGAGGTGTACGAGCGATGTCATCACTTCCCAGCTCTTTGCATACGGAGCAGCTGGTCCATCAAAGCTAACCTCGCAGTGGCCCGATGGTTCACAGGGGAGCCCCCCCCCCTCCTGAGCGCCCCCGTGACAGCTCCCTGAATCACGTGTCAGTCAGGTGCTGTGGTTATCTATGACCTGCGGCCATGTGCCTCGCGGGGTTACGTTACTGCTGACATTTAACCTCTGACCCTGTATTTTTGTACACTGTCAGGTTAATGAGAATGTCCTGTGGGTCTTCTCAGGATCATGGAATTTGAGCACAGGAAATGGAGCATGTGCGTTTGTCTGTATGTAGGTCCCCAGTTTGTCAGGGGGATGTTTCCCGAGGGCATAATTTGAAGCAGTAACACTAATATTTCACCGCTTAGTTACTGCAGCAGTGTGCGTGTAGAAGTGACTGTTTGTAACGTGTGTTTTTCAAGGCGATGTTTTAAGGCAGCAACTTGTAAGCGATCAGGAATGCTTTTGAAGTTTGACACAACACTTTGCTCTCCAGTGTGTTTGCACCATGCCCTCTTTCGCCCTCTCATCATCCTTGGAGTTGCAGTCTTCAGAAGAGAATAGTCTCCTCGCAAATACCGCGGGTATCAAGTAATACTCTGCACTTTGGATTAGTTTCAGTTGGACCAGCTTTGGCCTTTAATGTGAGTTTGAGATGATGGATGCTCACAATGTTCCACATTGCTGTTTGTAGTCGATATGCCCATATGAGCGTGGTCCCATTTATGGTCAATCTTTATCATGACACACACGTCAGACTGTGGTTTCAATGTTACGGTGTGCTTTTGGTGTTGCCATAGTCTTCAAAGGCTACAATAAAATAAAATAAGATCATTTTCAAAATTTACTTTTTGTTCTAGCTGAGTAAAACAAAACAAACAATATTTATATGATCATATATACATTACTAATTTTTAGAGCTGCAAAGATTAATCAATTAGTTGTCAACTTCAATTATTTGCGAACTGTTTTGATAATCGATTAATCGTTTGTGTCATTTTGTCATAGAAATAAAGTAAAAATTTTCCAGCCTCCCCAATGTGAATTATGCTCTGGTTTCTTCTCTCCTCTGTGACAGTATATTGAATATCTTTGAGTTGTGGACAAGACAAGACATTTGAGGACGTCATCTTGGGCTTTGGGAAAACACTGATAGACAGTTCCAACCCCATTCAAACTCCCAGAAAGCATCATTTGAAGAGGGTGGCTTGTCTCCCTCTGAGTTTCCATATTCACCAACAGCCAAGACAAATGTCCAGAGCTGTACTCCACCGAGATACGCTATATCCGATACTGACAAGCTGATAGAATATACTTTGCTTATCAATTCGTTGATTTTTGGAATCCGGTTGTCAAGCAAGAAAAAGTATTTCTTCCTTTGTGGTTGATCTAGTCACATCTGAAAAGAGAACGACTGATTGTCCCAACAGATGTTTTTTTCCGACACGCCGCCATGATGTTCCCCCATCTGGTCACAGTGAAGTCTTGCTTCGTCACACAGCGTCTGCCCTGATGATAGAAGCTGCACGCTGCTCATTACCATACTGATAGACAAACACGCTAAACGTGAACCACTGTCATCACCTTTTATTACTATCTGGTCATAACAAAGCGTCCATAACAAAGCGTCTTTTTATTTATTTTTATTTTTACAAGTATAGACATAATAACTGTTTGTTGGTGTTTGATTTCATAGAGGAACACATGACTGAGTTAGATAATATTTCAGATCATAATCTGTCTGACTGTCTGGCTCTCCTCCCACGCTCCTTCTCTCCCCCACCCTCACCCCTCTGGTTATCTCAGGTTGGAGGCAGCAGATGCAGATCAGTGATGTGACCGACTACGCTGGTCTCCATAGTCCAGGATGGAGGGGGGGTAGCGCTCAGAGCTTCAGAGGCTCCCCAGTCTACAGTCCCCCCTACTCACCATCTCAGGTAAACACAGTTTCCCCATTTACCTCGCCAGTTTGCAGATTTTCTGTGTACTGCCGTACATGCAGTTGAATAGCAGCAGTACTCGGAGGTCCATACTGTTTGACTCGCTTCAGAAGGGTTGAAAATCGGCCAATTTAATGCCAATTTATACTTCTGCGTTGTATCAACTCCGTGGGTACGTATGTAAGTACGTGGAGAAACCGACCCTATGCCGGACCCTACGCTGGACCAAACACCCTAGCCTGACGTGCACCTCTCAAAAAATTTAACTGCATGTTGCAGCGAAGCACGTCGCTTGGCCGTGGCTTGATCGCGTTGCATTTCCCCTGACTCATTTCCTGGTTCTCCTTCTCCATAAACAACATGAAATCAAAGAGAGGGTTAACTTTTTCTGCTACAGATTTTCAACCGTGGTTAGAAAGCGCTGAGGAGACACTTTGTTTCTTCCACTATGCCTTTTCTAGAGTCGGTACTCGCTCCGAAGCGAATCACCATCACTCTCTCACTCGCTCTACCACACACTCCCCACACACACTGCGTGGAGCCCGCGCACAACCATGAATCCCGCTTTACAGTTTAGCGCAGCGTGGCGCCATTGCAACCATAAACAACACTGGCTTGGCTGCGTCATCCTCCCCAGCTCCACCTTCCCGTCAAAAATTGTAACATCTGGTTGCACCAAGATGGCGACGTCCGTATCCCAAATTTGGGGCTTCAAAACGGCAGTCCACAAACCGATGGGGGACATCACGGATGCTACATCCACTATTTTTACAGTCTATGTTTCCACATTGTTTTGCATTGCTATTTACAAGTGTAACCCACTTATTTCTCATATGGTTTCTATGCTCTAACAACCAAGCATCCTCATTTTACACATTAGTTTTATGTGCTAATGTGTTGTAATCACAATTTTAGCAAATAATGCAACATTTAGGCATTTTAACCCTTGTGTTGTCTTACCGTCAACCAACAAGCAACTTTTTGTTTTTCTGGGTCAAAATTTTAAATGAAAACTTTTTGGTCAACGTTTTGGTCGTCTTTTTCGGCACTTTTATCACCTTTCCCCCAATGTTTTTGGCACTTTTTTCAGCGTTTTTTTTTCACTTTTATCAAAGTTTTTTTGGCACTTTTTCTGATGTTTTGGACGATTTTTTCAACGTTCTTTTATCATTTTTTTTCTTCAAATGCCATAAAATTGAATACAACTCCCAAATTCAATGAAAGAAGTGAACTGATAATTTACTTTACTAGTTGTATGGAACCATCCACGTTTTTTTTTTTTTTTTTTACAATTTGGTTGAAAGAAACCCAAATTCTATTATATAGAAACTTTTTGAAAATGGGTCAAATTTGACCCGAGGACAACAGTCGGGTGAAGTTAGTTTTTTTTATTGCATTTCAAACTGTTGGGTGCAGTTTTGTAGATTTACTAGTTTTGTCTCGTTTTAGACTTTTAACTCGAGCTTGTTTAAGTTTGTTTAAATTTGGACTCAATGCCTTGACTCGATGCTCTAAACAGATCTGCTTGTGTCAGACCTGATCAGATTATACCACATTATTTTTTTTCATTCAATTCATAACTTCAATGCATGGGTTACTTAGTTGCATGAAAGAAAAAAAGATAACACAGGGTAATCACTTTAAAATCAGTCAAGACATCTCTGTTGCGATTATGTTTTTGTAACTCTTTCTGCATATCTGTAGATGTTTCTTTTCCACCTGCCTACCTCTCTGTTTATTTTACAATTTTTTTTTTAAGAGTTGAGGTTTCTGCTCCAGCACTCTTATGGCTGGGTGGCATGAATGGCCTGACTGTTTATACCAAAACACAGGCTGTAGCCACACACAGATCACAAGACTGATGTCTGCTGGTGTGTGTGTGTGTTTGTGTGTGTGCTTGTTGTCCTATAGGACATACAAAAAAACATGTTATTTACTTTCCCCATCATTTCTTTTCTTACTTTTTTTTATTATGTTGTTCTTTTTAAAAGCATGGGCATCTCTACCATCGGGGACAGACAGATAGCTCTGACATTGTCCCTTCTACTCCGGCCTTCCCAGTGACTCCTCCGACGCCCTACGGTAAGAGATAATGTCAAAATGGACTCTTCTTGGTGCGGGTGTGTCTGCATTTTAGAATCTTATCAGTGTCTGCTTTCTCTTCCCAGTGAAACATTTCTCAGAGTTTTCCCAGCTCAGGACTGGTGGACAGTGGGACCAACACAGCTGGACACAAGGTACACTTTCCCAAGAGTGTGTGCGTGTGTGTGTGTGTGTGTGTGTGTGTGTGTGTGTGTGTGTGTGACTGGCGAGAGCACTAGAGTTTAAACCTAAACTCTCTAGCTCCTGATTGCTGCCGGACAGGGTTCAAGTGCCGGCTGGAATGTCCTCCTGGCATAATATACCAAAAACACACACACTCACACACACACACACACACACACACACACACACACACACACACACCTGGCCTGTCCTTTGTTGCCATTGGCTGGATATGTGGGCATGGCTCTGTTTGTGGTACAGTTAGTCTTGTCTGGCGAGAGGCAGACAGATGGCTTGTTTGGTATTTTTAAGGTTTGAGGTAAAAAGCGGTTGAAGAGGTTGAAAAAATGGATTGGGAAATCCTTTTTGGGCCCATGCAGGGACAGCTAATACTGGACGTCCGCTAATAATAGTTGCCGGTAACAGAGGAAGAGACCACTGCAGGCAGGATGTCCACTCACGTCCTGTTCTGGGAGGGGACGGGAGGAGAGGGGAGGGTCTTTTGTTGCTGGGACATCCTGCCTGAGGAGATGTGTACTACACAGCTGCAGAAGGAATTTACTGTAGTGTCAAAAAAACACAGGCCTCTTTCAGTGGTTGCGTACATGTGATCTTAGTGGCTACAAACGTTTTGGGCTTTCCCGCAGAGGAATCAAAGACAACATATGAAATATCGAAATGTTCTACCTCAGTATCCCGACACGACTGCCTGCCTTAACCTCAGCCAAAAGTTTGGAGGAGCTGCTGACCCCTTAGCATATCGTCATCCATGTATGGATAACAAAAGTAGTATTTATGATGACCTTTTGCTCTGTATTGTAGACAGATCAGTTCACTCTTTTAAAGGGCAGTTCTGCCTGTTTATTGTAAACATGTTTGTCAGAACAGAGTGGCGGCAGGATAGAGAAGGAGCTGATGAAAGAGTCATTATTGTGACAAAAAAAAATCTCTGCTGGATGGACAGAAGAATTAACAAAGGACACAAAATATCTGGAGCTCACCCCGAGTTTGGGGGGGGGGCAGACAAGAGTTTCCTGTTTCCCACGTTAAAGGCAGACGATTGTCTGGGAAACAACTTGCCACGCCGGGACAGAAACAGATTCCCCATTTAAATGATTTTTATTTCATGTTTAGAGTCCTTACTGTAATCACAGGTGGACCTGAGGCTACTGTAATGTGGGGAGTGATTACTGTGGGCAGCAGCAGCAGCAGCAGACTGCTCCAAAACAACAGTAGTGCACTCAGTCAGAGCCCTACAGCTGTGTTCCCACTGTTATCACCGGGCTAATCACACTGGGCATTCTGGGATCAACACACACTTCAGTATCCTGGTGACATAATGTGTCCACAGGAGTGTTTTTTTTTTTGAGGATAGGGATCACTGACAAGCAAAGAAATACGACTGCTAGGACTGCACCTGGACTCGTGGGCTGTCTGCTCCCGGATTTTAAAACAGAGCAACACGGTGGCTCGTTTTGGAAACTTTCGCTTATTTTCTGAAAATAGTTCACCAAAATGTGTTTCTGAAAACATTTGATGCGAGAAATAAGCTATGCAGTTGCTGAATCCGTCTTCATTTTAGATCGACAACAGTCAGTTTAAAAGATTTTTCGTGAGGCGGCGAGTCGAGCTGTTAGTACCAATTCCTGAGAAATAGGCTACTGTATATCTGGCTTTTTAGCTGCTAAATGTTCCAGACTGTCTGTCTGCTGTTTGGTCCTGAGCAGGTATAGTGTACAGTGGGGTGATCAGACTTTTTCACTGAAGCTGCAGCTGGAAAAGTTGATGACAGCAGTGAGAGTCAGTCCCTCTAGGATTTCGCGATGTCGCCAATTCACGCGAATTCAACCAATCACCGTGACTTTGGTGCGAATCGCAATTTTGACCAATCACATGTAAAGATCAACAAGCCACTGACACATACGTTCAAATTTGATTAATTTAATAAATTATTATTTTTTGTCTTAAATCCACCAGCTATTTTCATATTATACCAACATTTGCAGCATCCTGAGCCTTTTTGGTAAGGTTACATAGGAAATCTCAGCCCAGAGTTGTTTTATTCTTCCCAAAACAAGTTTCCTTTTTTATTTTTAAAGAACTATACAAAAAAAAAAATCGCAACTTTTTTTGCAACTTTTACTGTCTCCTGCAACTTCATTGCAACAAACATACAAAAGACATTGCAACTTTTATCGCAATTTTTTTTACAAAAGCTCCCACAAAATCAGGCATTTTGGGCCGCAACAATCTCAAAAAAAGGCCACGAAATCTTGGAGGGACTGGAGAGTGAACCAAAAAACAATGATCTGTGGGTTTGTCAGTACGAGCATCATTTGATCCATTGTTACTATAAAAATTGGTGCAGCTTTAAGATTTGAGTTATGCTTGAATTTTACATACATATATACATAATATATTATATATATTTTATAAGCATCTCAAGACCTATATGTCTATATAACTACTAATTATTTAACCAAATGTCTCTCAGTTAGACCTCTTGGCGGCTTCTGACCTGCAATATCACCAAATCAGTGCTTACAGGGATCACTTAAACAGATATGTCACATGCGCTAAATGTTTTGGGGCTGTTGAGAGACAAACATGACATCTGAGAAACCACACTGTCTATTGCTTGAAGTCATTGTCGTTCTGACTTCATCCATTTGGTTTTAAAACGATTTCATGAACCAAAGAAGTCAAAGAAAGCAGTGAAAAGCAGAGAATTTCTTCAACCAAAGTAAGAAGCACAGAAATAAGCAACATTCTAGTTAATATTAGACAAAGTTTTCACCTAATGGCAACAGATTGATGACAGTCTTTACATGTCTTCCATACTTTAGCCAAAGTCCCGACCCAAAGATGAACTCTGCTGCTGTCTCTGTACTTGCGTACTTTCATTTCCTTGCGATGTTTTGAAATGTTACGTAATAACATTTCCTTTGTGTACTTGTGGCCACATCAAAATAAACAGTGATATATACGGAGAAGCTCTGAGCCAGCGGAAGCAGGTTTCAGCCAAAGGAATGTAGATGCTGTTATGAGCTGAGGCAGATGGTCAGTTCAGACAAACACTTGACTGTCTGAACCTGGGGGGGGTCAAAGGTCAGGAGAAAGTACGGGCTAAACCTCTCCTTCTCCTTCAGATGATTGGATTTGTTGTCAGTGATGAATGAGAGAGAGATGATACATCTTAAAGTGCTGCTATTGATCCTGAACGGAGACGTTTTGTAGTCGAATTACACTAATTGTGTGGTCAACACTTAAAGTCACAATTAGTGACCCAAATGTAAATAAAAGGAGTGAAAGCTGCAGGTGCTTGTAAATACACTTTTGACAATTATTTTAAAGGAACAGTTCAACATTTTGGGAAATTATGCTGACTTCCAAATCGTATACTTTTTCTTTTTTACTTTTTGTACTTTTAGTACTGCAGCTGCCCTTAAACGTACGCACTGTTGCATGCAGTATGCATACAACTGGGACATACTACTTGGTCAAAACTTTGCGTCGTCATATTGCGTCGCAGTCCAATCGCGAAATTTAAAGTTGAGCTCTCATCTCTCTGTGCTCTCTCGGCGGCTCAGAAGATGTGACTTATCTCCTGCTCAGTGCCTACTACTTCGTCATTACATTACGCTTTGAACTTTGACCCTCTTGCTCATATATTCAGTCTGTATTGCAGTCCGTAACCCGGAATTTGAAGTTGAGATGTCGTCTGTCTGTGCTCCCTTGGCGGCTCGGTCGATGTGACACTATCGACCACCACAGTCGATTTGACATACGTATTGGGACCTATTAAATCTTTTGGGGTTTTGGAATAGGCCCTTTGATGAGAAGCTCAATACCACCCTCATATTTGTCTGCTAGATATTGAACTGGAGCCAGCAGCCGGTTAGCTAAGCCTAGCATAAAGACTGACAACAGGGAAACAGCTAGCATGGCTCTGCAAATGTAACAAAAGCCGCTAAAACAAGTTGCCATGTGCTTCAATTTCCGATTAAACAAAGGATATGTTGCGTGCTAAGTATAGAGCTTTAGAGGTGCTAGTAAGCAGATTTCGTTACAATTGGAGAGAGCCAGGCTCGTTGTTTCCCCGTTTCCCCCTGCGTCTTTATGCTAAGCTATGCTAACCAGCTCCGAGTTCCTGCTTCATATCAAACAGATGGATTGAACAACTCAACATGAAAGTTAAACATACCTAAAATATCCAGCTAGTCCTTTAATACAACCACAGCAACAGCTTACTGTAGTTTTATTGTCTTTTTTCTGACACCTTTAAAGCTTTCTGTTTACATCTGTCATCTTTGACAATTGTCCTGTAGCTTCATAAAGGAAGACTTTGGGTCTTTAAACTGCTAAGTGAGCGCCATGGATGGACAAAGCTCATTTCCTGCGACACGGGAAAGGTTAAAATAATGCACGCAGCACATGTTTCCATTGAAACAGAAGTAAACTCAACACATTTCAATCAAGAAGAGCTTTGGGGTGTGATTTATGGTGTGCTAAGATTAGACACATGGCAGGAGACTCGGTCACTGTGTGTCTGCATGCCTTTGTCTCTGTGTTTGTGGTAAGCAGATGGTGGGAGTGGACACACATGCCTTGACAGAGAGGCCATAGAAACCCCCAGATTTCCCCCCGGCACCCCCCGTTGCATGACCATCAACCACCACCTCACCACCACCGTCACCACCACCTCCTCCTCTCTGGTCCATAAAAGGCCACACATGACCTCTGCTCCCACTGGAATCCATTCTGATTGGGGGGAAAGTGCTGGCAGTAGCCCAGCAGGAACAATGCTCAGTGGTCAGTGAGAGGGAGGGAGGGTGTGTAGACATGCATGGAGGGGAGTGGAGGGGTTGGGGGGGGGGAGAATTCTCTACCTCTAGTCCCTCCCTCCATACAAACCCCAGAAGTTGAGCGGTGTCACAACAAGCCAGGAACAAACGGGGAGCTTATTTTTTTCCATCTGGGGGACGAAAGGAATTGTGCATGGCGGCTAAACGATCCAGCCCCTGACGAAAAAAAAAAAGAAAAAGAAAAAACCTTCAGCCAGTCAGGCTCAGAGTGCTTTCTGGAGAAAGAGAAGAGGAGGAGAGTGGCAATAGGGAGAGTTTCATTCACGCTGGGAGGCACCACATACCAGAGAGAGATAGAGACTTTGGAACAGGAAAGGTGAAAGAGAAGGAGTGATCCTAAAACAGGAAACCGGCGAATAACGGGACACTTCAGAGGGTGTCACATCATGACTGCGTCTCTCGGTATGTACGAGCATGCACACAAGCTTTTCCTCGCCGCTGTCGCACCAAATGCATGCTTGGGTCTCTGTGAATTATAGTGTCTAGATCTACTCGTTCTGTAAAGTGTCCTGCGATAACTTCTGTTATGATTTGACACTATGTGAATGTGTCTAGTCAGAGAGCTTTAAAGAGTGTGTCTGTGTATGTGTGTGTGTGTGAGTGAGATTGAATGATTTTTCTTCACGTGTAAAAACATCCAAATCTGTCCAAGCAGTTTATGAACTCTTAACACCTTTCACTCTCCTCCATGCATTCTTGATTGTTTCTCCTTCTCTCACTAGGCGTTTTGTCTCTCTCTTTCTGCTCATTCTCTCTCTTGTTTATCCAGCGTCGTTATCTCTGCCTCCGTCCCTCCTGGGAATTTTAAGGAGGGCATACATGCACAGAAACACTTCCCATCCCTCCTCCAGGCCGCTGGTATTTGCAGACAGCTTCTGGAATTTTTCTGTCAGATGCCTTTTTCTCTTCTCCAAAACACCCCCTCTGAGCCTCATCTCTCTGTCTTTTTGTGCATACAAAACTACTTGTTCTTGTTCCGGGCCAGCAGCATCTGGCAGCCCCTCTGACATCTCACACTCGGTGGGGTGATGAGATGGTTTGTTCCACTGCGTCGTTCATGATCTCATCCTGTTAAAAGGCTATTTTGGCCTCCATCGTGCCGTCATGGAAGGCTGATGTATTGGTGGTTAACCGATGGAGGCTGTTTTCCCCCTTTTTTCTGCACTACTGACCTGAGCTGAACTGAAAAAGCCTTTGAAGATTCAAGTTTTTTTGTCAGGGTGCTTATTGCTTCCCATATCTCCCAGAGATGTCATACACGATAAAACAACATCTTGCTGAGCCACAAGTTAACCAGTACTAAACTTTAGCAGAAGTTTCATACAAAAAGAACGCTGGAAGTCCAGCATATATTTTCCACACGTTGAAGCTGAATTATTGAGCACAACAATGAACAAACTGACATTGTGCTTGATGGACTTATATTAAATGGAATTCCTCATCTTTTAGACTTCTATGTTAAATATGCCCTACAGGAGATCTGTGGTTTTGCAAAGAGCAAACCAAACTAGAGCTGAAACAATTAGTGGATTAAAGCTTTACTGCGTAACTTGTTGATAATAAGGAACGTCCGTTACATTCAAGCCATTGCCAAATGAGTTGCTACAAAGCTAATTAAGACTATCAGCTCCACACAACTCTCTCTGTGTTTCTCAGTATGACTATGTTCAGAAGATTGTGTCGTCCGGTGACTTCCCCGTGCAGAAACTCGAGTGAAGATAATGACCTCTTCTGAAGAGTCCATCATGTTTTTTTACTCCTCCGTGTCCTCCTTGGCTACTAGCAACTGTGTGGAGGAGGGGTGGGGGGGTACGCGATCATGGAAGGCTTGTATCATGTGGACGCGCCGGCAGTTTTGTTGTCGTTACTTAGAATTCCTCACGGGCGCAGCAGAAACTACGCACTATAGCTTTAATTTGGCGATGGACAGAAACCTAGTCCGCAACCATTTAAGTCGTTCATCAAACCAATATTCTGTAGTTTAAGCTTCTCGTTTGTGAGGATCCTCTGCTTTTCTTTGGCTTTGTCGGACAAAAACCAGCAACACCTTTGACCTTAGCATATTGGATAACGCTGGAGTATCTTACCTCCAATTTCCACAACACGTCCTGGATATCATTTTGTAAATTGGTACTCATATTATGTAAAATAGACCCAATGCAATTAATTCATGTTCAAGTGATTAATTCCAATGAATTGCCAGCATTTGCGGAGGTAATTCATTCATATTTACTTGGCTTTGAAGCAAGTTATTTCAATAAAACTAATATTTCTCTAAAATAGTAACATTTCCAGTAAGCCTATGCCAGAAAATGATTAGGAAATTACAGACCTGTAAAGGAAGCATTACCAAACGTTGTTTAGCATTTCTCACTATTATACGACATATATTTTGGAACAAATGATGGATTTATTTAGAAAATAGCTGTCAGATAAATCGATAATGAAATACGTGCAGCCCCAGGCACAACAGGAACGTTTGGACAGTGTTGAAAGCAGGTTGAAGACATTAGCTGCCACATGTAAGTTTGGAGAAAATGGATAATTTCCTTGGGGACAAAGTTATTGGGGAGTGCTGCTCTGAAACGCTGTACAGACGTCTGCTGTGTGAGAAAGATTTGGCTTTCACAGCACTGCAGGAAATGAAGGGCAAAGAGGCAGAACACTTTAAGCCAAAAGGATGGAAAATGTTGACAACACAGTGGACATAAGGCCAGTACAGGGTGCAGAGACAAAAGTGGAAAGAAGGAAACAAGGATTTTGTTCTTTAGAGCGTTAATCAACAAGTTCAGTCTGTGTGAGATGTACCAGAGCAGCAGTGGTTCTACATGTGATGACGTAATGGGGTCTGGTCTACAGCATTCAACAACATTACAGAGCCCATGAAACTACAGGCAGTATGGAATCTATATGCACACTAGAGCCCGACTGATAAAGGATTTTTAAGGCCGATATTGATACAAATATTTGGTGATTTAAAAATCCAATATTCCGATATATTGGCTGATATATATAAAAAAAATCCAGAAACGCGTAACAAAACATAAACAGATTTTCCTAACATTAGTTATTTGTAGTTATTTATGAGTCCTCACTAAAATCATATGATAATGCAGTTTAAAAATAAACTTGTTTGTTTTATTGTCACAACATAACAGAGGAACATAAAAATATATTAAAGTTCTGATAAATAAAATGTATCAAAATACAAACTTAAAATATGAAACTTAAAGTCCTTTGAACAAAAACACAATAATAAAAATAATGTTTTTCGTCCATTTTTATTTTATTTTTTAAATATTCATTTATCGGCCATTATAAATGCTGATACCGATAGTTTGGAAAATGCCTAATATCGGCCGGCCGATATATCGGTCGGGCTCTAATGCACACCATGGGACATGAAGCGTGAAGCAGAAAAATATGTAGTTCAGTAATTCAGCCTGACTTTGTGTTCATGTAAGTTGACTTCTTGTTGGGAGGGGAAGTTATTTTCTTTTTTGTTTAAACATTTGCAAAGAAACTCCTGCACATTCTCTAACTTGCAAAAATACATTTTTATAGCTGGCAACGTTTCAGTATACTTACTAGACCTTACTAGGAGGTGCCTGTACCAAACCAAACACCACCTACTCCACATGAAATAAGGGAAGATTACATAATATTCATTCACATTTCCTTTATCATAGATATAGCTTAAGCTTAAACACAAAGCTCTATCTATAGTAATGGGAATGTGAATTAATACTAGAAAATGCATTTCCTGCAGAAAATGCATGTGAATGCTGAATAGCTAAATTGCTAAAGCTAAACTGGATTAATAGCTTAAATCCGTAAGAAGAAGTTGAAGTAGTGAGAATAGTTGGAAAAGTGGGAATGGTTTGAATTAGTAGGAATTTCATTGACAAGTTGAATAACACCACTAATGTAAAAAAAGATGTGGAATAATTAAAGTTTTTTTTTGAAAAGCTAATGCTAAAGCTAAACTGGATTTCTGGTTAAAATGTGTAAGAAGAAGGTGAAGTTGTAAGAAATGTGGAAAAGCTGTGTTACGAGTCGCTCTGAGTAGTTAAGTCACATTTTTCAAGGAATATTCACAAGTTTGAAAGTAATATCTATTTAAGAGTTATTATTTTTGTTAACTTACAACCACTTTGATCAATACCACGCTTGTTGCCGTTTTCCCTGCAACACAGCTGCGTGCTTTAACTACTGACGTGGAGAACAACTTCTGATCCATGATCACTTCCCCAGATGGGTGATGTCTGAGGAATTTCACTTCAGCTTCAAAACATGATCAAATAACTGGGACATTATTTGTAGTTCAGACTTCCTTTGGACACAAAACACACTGATGTTCATTGTGAGCTTGAGGAAAACATAATTTCTCCACATCAGATCCTAAACTCTGACTGTGGGATGGATGAAGAGTCAAAGTGTCTCTGACTGCAGTTTATAAAATCATTCAAGCGATCATTCAAGGAGCAATCCCCTAAATGAATCGTCGTGGATATAGACTTGAGTCATCAACTTGTTATCAGAATAGTTTAGACACCAATAAACACCTCGGTGGTGACAGCATTCTCTCCCATAACCTTTTCTTTAAACACTCCTTGTGTGCCGTTACCCTTCACCCTGTTTCTCTCCCTCCACTTGTTCAGCCTTATTATTCTTCACTCCCTCCTGAGCTGGCTCGTAACTTTAGCCTCTCCTCTTCCACTTCACTGAGCCGATAAAGCTGTCTGTCCACACACCCAAAAAGAGCGGAGGAATCTGATTTATACACAACCTCCTACTAGTTTGTCCTCTTCTACAGAAAAATGCTCTGTTTCTGAATAGCGGGAGGAGGAAAGACGCAGCAGGGTCTGAGGCTGATTGATTTTTACTGAAGCAGGGACGACAGTGGGAGACAACTGATGGCATTCTGATGCAGCGCCAAGTGATACTAAGGAGAGAGCTGCACGTCCACTGCACGTCCTGTGGCAGAAATCACTCAATAATTCTAAAAGCTCTACTAATTCATATTCTTTAATCAAAGGATCAGGTAACTACGTGTTATGTGAAAGGGGTCACAGAGAATTATCACAAACTCTGCAGCTCTACTGAGCTTTTAAGCCTCTTTCAGCTCATAGTTTTTAGTCTTACTACACTACCTGCCCAGCGCTAAACAGCAGACAGACACAGAAAGTAGCTGGTGAACAAAGTGGAGCATCTAGCAGCTGAAGAGAGCCAAGGATAATTTTTAAATAGTGGGTGGAGACCAAACCAGAGCTAAAAGGAGAGCAAATATTGGACTTTGTGGTATTCATCTGGCCAGAAATGTATCAATTAATGCTGTTTAAAACACAGAGGATTTAGTAAATATTAATTATAGGAATTCCTGCCGTTTCAATTGACAGCAATGGCTTTAGAGGCTAATACTCAGCAGCAGCATTTATAGTATAAATAACAACATTATTATGAGACCGAAGCATGGCCACATTCTGAAATGCAGTTTCCCTTCACCGTGCATGCTGGAAGTAGGTGAAATTGTGCCAGAAATCCTGACTGCACCGGCTTTACACACCTGAAACTTGCAGAAAGGTGAATTAAGTCCTCACTGCTATAACTGAATATTGTATCCTCATACGTTTGTATGATCTGTTTCAGAAAGTTATGCATGCATATACAAAGTTACGCATTCCGTGCGTTATCCTACGAATGCCCAGTAACATGAGCGATTAGTGCCTCTGCAGTCCATCCATCCACCTTGACCTACGGGACTTTGTTGCTCTTTATACTATGTCACCTGACTTCCTCCTTAGAGGCAGAATTAAATAGTGAGTTAACTTTTCGTCGGTATAAGTACGAACAGTGAATGAGAACAGCATGATTGGAAAATATCGGCGCTCAACTTCCTACAGTCGTCTTGAAAGTTTTATTACCCAAACTTGTATCCCTAATCCTGACATTTTTTTTGTTTGTATTCAAAAAGATATTATTAAAAGATATAAGATGTTATAGTTTTAGATTGACACCAGCCAGTTCAGCATTTCATATGCAGTACTGTAAGTTAGCAGGTATCATCAGACCATCAGAGTCCTGCATGGTGAATGATCATCCTCTCAGAGTACAGTTAATACCTGGGATTTTAATTTAACTGTATGGATTTTCAAAGCATAAACAAGAACTTTAGTTTAGCCTAAATCATTTTATTTTTTAAATCTAATCATTATGACTCAATAATATGGACTTTTAGTGGGCCTCAGGATCACAGCAGGTGTCTTCCTCCTCATTGTGTTCCTGTTTCCTCTCAGAGTTAGCTCCCTTTCCCCTTCATCCCCCTGAGAAGCTGCAGCCTGTGATCGCTGCGAGCAGCTGTAACAGGCCATAGACTCTCAGACCTGTCAGCCACAGCCTGTGTGTGTGTGTGTGTGTGTGTGTGTGTGTGTGTGTGTGTGTGTGTGTGCGTGTGCACATCCAAAGGTCTTTGCACTCACATTCCTGTGGTTAGCGGGGAGTCTGCAAACCCACTGTTGTCCTGCATCGCTGTGTTTATGCATGTGTGTAGGCCCAGCCTTCTGTCTAATGCGATGCTGCTCAGCGAGTAAATGTTTGGATGCGTGAGTGGAAGAAATAAAGCGAGACAAGGAGAAGCGTTTCTTTGTCAAACACACAACACAAGGAGCTCTGTAGCTGAATGTTTCTCATCTTTCTTCTCTGTTGTTTTTTCTCTGCCTTGCGATTCATACCCTGTGGTGGAAGAAGTATTCAGATCCTTTACCTAAGTAAAAGTCCTAATACCATGTGGATGCAACAACAGTGTTGTTGTCATTTGTTAGAATTCCTCATGGGGGCGACAGAAACTACGCACTATAGCTTGAAGTAAAAGTATGTAAGTATTGTCAGGAAAATGTACTCAAAGTATTAAAAGTAAAAGTACTCAATGCAGAAAGATCCTCACATTTTAGAAACTGGAAACGATTCAAATAGTTCTATGTCTAATTGGCTAATCATTTCAGCTGGGTATTGTTGGGTAGTTTAATGTATAATAAAACATTGTATTTTATAAACTACATGTGTTTTGTGTGCAAACATCTTTATCTGTAAAGTAACTAGTAACTAAAGCTGTCAGATAAATGTAGTGGAGTAAAAAGTACAATATTTCTTTCTGAGATGTAGCGGAGTAGAAGTAGAAAGTGGCATGAAAAGAAAAGACTCAAGTAAAGTACAAGTACCTCAAATTTGTACTTAAGTACAGTACTTGAGTAAATGTACTTAGTTACATTCCACCAGTGATCATACCATTCTGCTTATGAAACCACCAGCATGGTCTGAGGTGGGAAACATGAAGAGAAATATTATTGGTTCTATTGATTCATGGGATCATCTGTGTACAAAGCATAAAGGTATGCACACAGTTTCAGTCTGAGCCATATAACCGTTACTCTCTGTGATCGGGAAAGGAAATTGGCAAAGAATTGGCTGGTAAAGGTTGTGCCCACATGGGTCGGTGCCATCTGGAATTAGTTTTAGTTTTGCACGGTTCGACCCAGACTGAAGAGGCTTTGTGCTCACTCAGAGCTGCGCGGGTGAGGAGAAAACAATGGACAGAAAACACACTGTGGAAAAAAACTTAAGGGGAAGTAAACTCATAATGTTTAGAAAAGAACAGATGCTAAAGTTTGTCAAGTGTGTTTGCAAACATATTCGTGTATGTCTTTCTCTACTAAACTAAATACAATATATATGCACAACAAAAAAGGGCTTATACACAGTTCTGTACATGGAATGAATAAACTAGTAGCTCCATTTAAATTAAGTCAAACTACTCAAACAAACTGAGCAAAAGAAATGTTTAATGTTGTCTAAACACACGCACCTGCACAAGTGCTTTGTCATAAAATTGGCAAATTTATGATTTTAAACAGAAGCTGGGAACAGTATACATGGATAAACATTGCTGTAATTGTGCCAGAGTTATCCAAAAGGCTGTTTCCCCCTGTAATACCTCCCACAAAAACTATCACCATCAGTCGTTTCAACCAATTTACCCAATAATCATAATAATTCCTTCTAGCAGATGTGGGAATTATGACTCGAAAAAATTCGTAAGAAAGTGGTTTGATATTAATTTAGACAACTCCACAGGGAGAGGAAGAGAGTCGACAAAATGTCAGACTTTAAAGGTCCCATGGCATGAAAATTTCACTTTATGAGGTTTTTTAACATTAATATGAGTTCCCCCAGCCTGCCTGTGGTCCCCCAGTGGCTAGAAATGGTGATAGGTGTAAACCGAGCCCTGGGTATCCTGCTCTGCCTTTGAGAAAATGAAAGCTCAGATGGGCCGATCTGGAATCTTCTCCTTATGAGGTCATAAGGAGGAAGGTTACCTCCCCTTTCTCCGCTTTGCCCGCCCAGAGAATTTGGCCCACCCATGAGAGAGAGAGAGAGACATCATGGCTTTCAAACGAGCAAAGTGGCAGTTGGTCAAGGCCACCCCCCCCCTTTCCTCCTCAATAGCTTCAGACACAGAAATGGCACATACTCAGGAAAGCTCATTGTGGGACTGGCTCTAGTGGCTGTAATTCTGCACCAAGGCTGAATTTCGGGAAAGAGACTTCAGATACAGTATTAGGGGACCACTAAGGCCTATATAAAAGAGACTTCAGATACAGTATTAGGGGACCACTAAGGTCTATATAAAAGAGACTTCAGATACAGTATTAGGGGACCACTAAGGTCTATATAAAAGAGACTTCAGATACAGTATTAGAGGACCACTAAGGCCTATATAAAAGAGACTTCAGATACAGTATTAGGGGACCACTAAGGTCTATATAAAAGAGACTTCAGATACAGTATTAGGGGACCACTAAGGTCTATATAAAAGAGACTTCAGATACAGTATTAGAGGACCACTAAGGTCTATATAAAAGAGACTTCAGATACAGTATTAGGGGACCACTAAGGTCTATATAAAAGAGACTTCAGATACAGTATTAGGGGACCACTAAGGTCTATATAAAAGAGACTTCAGATACAGTATTAGGGGACCACTAAGGCCTATATAAAAGAGACTTCAGATACAGTATTAGGGGACCACTAAGGTCTATATAAAAGAGACTTCAGATACAGTATTAGAGGACCACTAAGGTCTATATAAAAGAGACTTCAGATACAGTATTAGGGGACCACTAAGGCCTATATAAAAGAGACTTCAGATACAGTATTAGGGGACCACTAAGGTCTATATAAAAGAGACTTCAGATACAGTATTAGGGGACCACTAAGGCCTATATAAAAGAGACTTCAGATACAGTATTAGGGGACCACTAAGGCCTATATAAAAGAGACTTCAGATACAGTATTAGGGGACCACTAAGGTCTATATAAAAGAGACTTCAGATACAGTATTAGAGGACCACTAAGGTCTATATAAAATAGACTTCAGATACAGTATTAGGGGACCACTAAGGTCTATATAAAAGAGACTTCAGATACAGTATTAGGGGACCACTAAGGTCTATATAAAAGAGACTTCAGATACAGTATTAGGGGACCACTAAGGTCTATATAAAAGAGACTTCAGATACAGTATTAGGGGACCACTAAGGCCTATATAAAAGGGACTTCAGATACAGTATTAGGGGACCACTAAGGTCTATATAAAAGAGACTTCAGATACAGTATTAGGGGACCACTAAGGTCTATATAAAAGAGACTTCAGATACAGTATTAGAGGACCACTAAGGTCTATATAAAAGAGACTTCAGATACAGTATTAGGGGACCACTAAGGCCTATATAAAAGAGACTTCAGATACAGTATTAGGGGACCACTAAGGTCTATATAAAAGAGACTTCAGATACAGTATTAGAGGACCACTAAGGTCTATATAAAAGAGACTTCAGATACAGTATTAGGGGACCACTAAGGCCTATATAAAAGAGACTTCAGATACAGTATTAGGGGACCACTAAGGTCTATATAAAAGAGACTTCAGATACAGTATTAGGGGACCACTAAGGCCTATATAAAAGAGACTTCAGATACAGTATTAGGGGACCACTAAGGCCTATATAAAAGAGACTTCAGATACAGTATTAGGGGACCACTAAGGTCTATATAAAAGAGACTTCAGATACAGTATTAGAGGACCACTAAGGTCTATATAAAATAGACTTCAGATACAGTATTAGGGGACCACTAAGGCCTATATAAAAGAGACTTCAGATACAGTATTAGGGGACCACTAAGGTCTATATAAAAGAGACTTCAGATACAGTATTAGAGGACCACTAAGGTCTATATAAAAGAGACTTCAGATACAGTATTAGAGGACCACTAAGGTCTATATAAAAGAGACTTCAGATACAGTATTAGGGGACCACTAAGGTCTATATAAAAGAGACTTCAGATACAGTATTAGGGGACCACTAAGGCCTATATAAAATAGACTTCAGATACAGTATTAGGGGACCACTAAGGTCTATATAAAAGAGACTTCAGATACAGTATTAGAGGACCACTAAGGTCTATATAAAAGAGACTTCAGATACAGTATTAGGGGACCACTAAGGTCTATATAAAAGAGACTTCAGATACAGTATTAGGGACCACTAAGGCCTATATAAAAGAGACTTCAGATACAGTATTAGGGGACCACTGAGGCCTATATAAAAGAGACTTCAGATACAGTATTAGGGGACCACTAAGGTCTATATAAAAGCATCCAAAGAGCACCATGTCATGTGACCTTTAACACAAGAAACTTTCCCTTTCCACTTTCCAACTCATAGCCATTGGATTATTTTTAACCACAACCACGATTGTTCCCTAACCCTAACCGAGTGTTTGCTATTGCCACCATGACGATAAAGCTCCCCTAACGCTAATGAAGTCATTATTGTAACCTATATTTTGTTAATTATCTTTCCCCTTTTATGCCCTAACCAAACCGTATCCATGGCATTGTAAGATCAGAAAACAGTTGTAAGGGTGACTCTTTTGGAGGAACCAACAAAGGATGTCGCCCTGGTGATCTCGGCACTTATATGTACACATGTTTATTTTGTTTCCCCGGACATATGCCACATGTATTATAAGACTTGCCAGAGATGCCAGCTTTCAGTACTCAACAGACGTATTTTAACCGAAACTTAGTCTCGCTTTGTCAGACCATCCTCCATAGCGCTGCAGAGGAAGGTCTGGCTAGTCCACCCAGCATTCCTGGATGGGAGAAAAACATGCTCTGGTTTATTGGCATTTCTTTAAACCAATCAAAATCGTCATGGGTGGCGCTGAGCTCTGCACGGTGCCTCTGCAAAATAGTCTCGGGAAGGAACTTGTTTTGGTGGAACATGTGTACGTTCAAAAGTTGTTTTGGTCGTGCAACAGAAAACGCAGATTGGACAGATAGTCTAGCTAGCTGTCTGGATTTACCCTGCAGAGATCAGAGGAGCAGTTAACCATAGTCCTCAGAAATCCACCGGAGTTTAGAATTTCAACACAAAGAAAGTGGAAGGAAATGGACATCCGGCCGAAGACATGCATCCGGCGGAATTTCCTGCGCTGCCGGAGCAATCCCGGTAGTGGAACGTCGTGGAACAATAGCAGTTTTAACATGAAAAGTTTGAGAGAGAGAGAGAGAGAGAGAGAAAGCTCTTATTTTGAAAGGGAAGGGTTTCCAGAATATTAATGGCTTTTATATTTTAATGTGTTATGCATTAAGAACATTAACTTTGTTCACTTCATTTGTTTTTTACACTGAGCGCAGACTTTTCGTTCTCCCCAGTTTTCTTCATACACATCTAGCTGAAAGTGAGTAGCTATGGATACTGGAGCAGCGTGGATACAGGGGGTGAAAGGTGTGTTCGGGTGTTAGAACGACCAGCAGGGCCTCACAGAGGTCAGGGTGGGGTCAGCCGGTGTTGCCACAGTTTGGGCTGCTCTGTAATTAAGTGGATGAGTCAGGATGAGCCGTGGAGCAGCAGATGTGACAAACTGCGGCGAGAGAGAGAGAGAGAGAGAGAGAGAGAGAGAGAGAGAGAGAGAGACGAAGCTCGGCTGCTTTCTGGGAACCGTCCCGAGAGAGACAAACTGACAGGGACTGTGGGAATGTTTGAGGAATCCTCCTGCATTCCGCTCACTTTGTTTTTTGTTTTCTGCAAACAGCAACAACAACGATAACTATAAATCTAGATTATCTTTGTTTTCTGAGCTGTGCACGAGTACGTGATGAGAGTTTGAGGTCCGACCACAACATCACCTGCTCTCTGCTCTTGACCTTTAACCCCTAATAGTTCAAGTTGAGTGTTGACTGCCTGTGTGTGGTGTGTCCAGTGATGGAATATAACTAAGTACATTTACTCATACTTACATACTTACATTACTATATTGTACTTTTTACTCCACTACATTCATCGGACAGCTTTAGTTACTTTACAAATGAAGATGTTTGCACACAAAACAGATGCCATTTATAAAATATGTTTTATTATTAAATAAACTATCAAACAATATAACGGCCTACAAGTCCAGCTGAAATGATTTTAATCCATTAAACACACAGCTGTTTGGATTGTTTCCAGTTTCTAAAATGTGAGGATTTTTCTTAACTTTTCATTCTCTTAAGCAGGGGTCTTCAACATTTTTTAGGCCAAGGACCCGTTAATTGAAAGAGAGACGGATCAGGGACCCCCTACTACATATACTGTAGAGTATAAAGTTGCATATTAAACTGGGCCTACAATAAAGTGTAGGGCGGGCCTAAAACGTTTATACATACCTTTTTTTCCATAGAATACTAAGCTATTAAATTAATAATTATTGGCATGATTTTCTAAATCATGTTTTAATGTTAAACATACATGTGTCACAGTGAATCCTCAGGATGAACTGTATTTGTGGATGGCTACCTTAGTGACTACCTTACCTATTAGGCCAGTAAGCCTATCATCAGTGGGGATTTATACATATATGTATAATATTTTTGGAGGCCCCCCCCTGCATTGACTCTGAGGACCCCCTAGGGGTCCCGGACCCCTTGTTGAAGATCCCTGCTCTTAAGTACATTTTGCTGATGATACTTATATACTTTTACTTAAGTAACTTTTTCAATGCAGGACTTTTGCTTCTAACAGAGTATTTTTACACCGTGGTATTAGTACTTTTGCTTAAGTAAAGCAGCTGAATACCACTGACGATCGGATTCTTTTCATAGGCTCTTTGGTACGAACGAAGGAAACCGACTTTTTATTAGATCCTGCTTTGACCTCCATTACCACCCGGCAATAATAAGGTGACAAAAGGAAAGTCTTCGGAAGGACATTTTTCACGTTGTTGTTCTGTAAACAGGCTCTGGCTGTTAATTTACTGTAAGAAGTGCCTGTCAGCTTTATCTCATTCTTTTTTATGTCGGATTTGTACTTTTAAAGGCGTTTGTTTACATTGTGTTTTTTTTCTACATTCATATAAGTAAAGGATCTGAATACTTCCTCCTCCACGGTTCTAGGGTTTAGGTTTTAACAATTTTTAACGTGACTTCCCCACAGCTGCATGTTTCCCACACACATTTCTATAGTGCCAACATTATGTACGCTGTATCAGATGTCCATTAGTGTGAACTTACTGGCAGCTGCTGTGAGCGGGACTCATTAAACATACTGAGTTGCATTGTCTGAGTACAAGTTATGTTTTGTTGGTTCACTTTCTCTACTATAGGAGAGCACAATACATAGATCGGTTTATTAGCAAATGAAGAATATGACTAAGTACATTTACTCAGGATTTGTACGTAACTTCAGTTATTTTATTTTTCGACTTCATTTCAGAGAGACATATTTTTGTACTTTTTACTCCACTTACTCACATCCATTTGATTTGGCTGAAGTAATATTGCAAATTAAAGGTTTGACGTACAAAACATGTATTCATTTTATAAAAGATTATTTATTGCTGACAGTTAAACAACTAGTTTAGCTCTACTTGGGCTAGCTGTAACATTTAGCTTTGCTGGCACTGCTCTTCAAACTTTCAGATAGTATTATAAACGTGTGTTGCCGACGCATCGTGCAAACACTCAAACATTCTTCAAATTCATTACCAGCCCCACGTCTGATTATATAATTCGCTCCAGATGATGCAGCGCATCCAGTATGATCACAAACAAAACCGAGAACAAATTCCTCCATCTCAAAGTGCTTGAATGGAGGGAAGGAGTGTAAGAGAGAGGGGGGGTGGTGGTGGTGGGGTAGGGAGGTAGAGAGCTGGCCGAACAAGGAGCTCTTTATAAAGATTGACTCTTTACACGGTGACTCATCGTACTTCACAGGCCAGTCTGTGGCCTGAGGAGGCCTGGCCTGGTGTTTGCTGAATGACACACTGTGTTGTCAGAATGTCAGGATGTCATGTTGGGATGTTTGGAGTAGCCTCCCTGCTCCATCTCACACACACACACACACACACACACACACACACGCACACGCACACACACACACACACACACACACACACACACACACACACTATTGTACGCTGTCAATCTCTGCTTTACTGCCATGATTATAAGGATGCACCCCATGTACTGCCGATGCAGGTTGAACGAGGTCTATAAGCTTAAAGAAATGATAATTATGTGAGTAAGATAAGAAGTTTGATACCTTTCTCATGTCTGTACTTCAACTATGATGCTGTAGCAGCGACCTAGCTTAGCATAAAGGCTGGAGGTAATTGGAAACAGCTAGCCTAGTTCTGTTTAAAGATGAAATATGTACGCCTACCGGACTCGGGTTGTATGAGATGCAGAAGACACATTACTACACGGTGTCATTTATTAGATGTGAATCATTCAGACTGATTAAAATGAGGATGTCAAAATTTTGATTTCTTCTTTCACTTTTTTCTTGCTGAAACAAAGACACTTCACAGCACATGGCACACGTTTAGTGCTATTTTGTGGGCGAAAGAAAAGTTGAGATTTTGAGAAATAAGTCTGAAAATATTGAGAAAAAGGGATGATGTTATGAAAAACAGTCGCAATTTTGGTTTATTTTACCGGAGTACCTTGAAACCACTCTGAAGTTATAGAAGAAAGGTTGACATGAGATAAGACTGCGGAAAAATATGATGAAAAAAATGCCCTTGCTGCCAGGAATCATTCCCTGAATAAATAAGGGATAAAGAAATTGCCTAATTTCTGTAAGAAGTGACAGGTGAGTGTCTTTTCTGCTGATATACGTTGGTTTTATAATCCAAACAAAGGTTGGGTCCCAACGAAAGCAAACACAGGTACCAGTTAGTAGTAGTAGGCAGTTATCGTGGTTTATGGAACAAAGTCACATCCTGGGTTTTTACAGTACGCCTGGTTAGTGTTTTACATGTGAGAACTGTGTAGTAAAAGAGGTTTGACATTTTTTTCCTCATCTCTTTTTTGTCAGATTCCCGGAGTTTCCTGGTGGACAGCATGAACCACGCTGGCAGCTCCACAGAGGGAGAGCTCTTCAGATCAGAAGTGTCGGCCACTCCTGCTTCCTGTCAGAGGATCTTTGGCTCCATGTGCTCCATGTCATCAGACAGCCCCCTCCCACACACAGACAGGTACACATGTCTGTGGTCTATATACAAGTTGTTTTTTTTCCGAAATCTTTGTCGCTTTTTAAAAAAAGTTTTTGTTGCTTTAAAAAAAAAAGAATTTGGCAATATTTTCAACGTTTTTGTCGCCTTTTTAATTTTGTTTTGACTTTTTAAGAAGACGATTGTTTGTAAAAATTAAAATATTGAAGATTAAAGTTCTAAGGTACGAAATACTTGAGTTTTTGTTGTCAATTTTTTCCGACTTTTTTTGTCGCCTTTCTTGAGTTTCTGTTGCCTTGTTTTCCGTTTTTTTTTTTTCCGAAGTCTTTGGAGCTTTTTTCAATGTTTTTGTCGCCTTTTTAATTTTGTTTTGACTTTTTAAGAAGACGATCGTTTGACGCTGAGAAAATGCAGATAATCCATGTTATGTACTTCTTTACAAATGAAATAAATGTCAGACTGACTGAAAAGAAAATCGCAATACTCAATTCTATTGAAATGCAATACTTAAAGAATCACACATGAATAAAAATCGCAATACAAATCGAATCGTCACCCATGTGTCGTGAAAGAATCGAACCGGGACAAAAGCTTCTCGTCCCAGCCCTAGTGATTAACGTTTATCCATTTCTAATGTCTTCTAACCCTTTCATTGAATTGTTCAAACATTAGTTATGATTTTTTTGGACACCTGTATGCCTTTATTTCCACTTCTCATCCAGCCTCTCGCTCCTCTGCAGCTCCACTCCTCCTCCTGTGTGGTACGACCGGACTCCAAGCTCCCTGAACTCCCCGTTTCCCCCCCAGCCCTCACCTCCTCCCTCCCTCAGCACTCCCAATGCCCACAGCTCCCCGCGGGGGGCTCTGAGAGGCCTGGGCAGAGGCCCAGGAGTCCGCGGGGAGACAGACAGCGGAGACTTGTCCTCCTTGTTGTTGGGGAACGGCAGCCTGGAGCACAGCCTGCTGGAGGCCATGGAGGGCCTCGGGAGTCTGAACCTCGGGGGAGACGGGCGCCTCCCTCCACTGCTGCCTGAGAAGAGGAGAGTGGGTGAGGGGGGGGAGCTCAGCTCCCGCTCCCCCTCTCTGAGTGGGTTTTCTAGCCCTCACAGTGGCAGCAGTCTCAGCATCCCTTTCTCGTCCCCCATGACCCCCGACCCCCTCAGAGGACTCAGTGGGGCCCAGTCGCCCGGAGCAGGTATACTGTCACAGATTGTTCTCTTTATGTCTGGCGTTTATTTGATTCCATCTCCCTCTTATAAATGGTCAGCTAACCCAAATGACAAAAACATAATCGATAATTGACAACATTGCGAGCTCATTCTTTAACTTGGAAGTAATTGTTTGACATACATAAATAAATACATCTTAAAGTCCACTTACTTACTTATTCTGGAATTTTCAACCACATCTCACAATCTTTTATCAGCAGGTAGAATTGGATATATTTTTTCACTCAACTCTAGTCAGTTTACTCTGCAATCCACAAAATATGTTGTTTAAATATCATGAGGACTAATTTTTCACTTTTAGCTCCAATGTAATGTATGACAAAGTATTAAAGGGAATTTTGGGGACAAAACAAGTCATGACAAAAAGTCATCATGCTGTATTTAAAAAAAAAAAGCATTATATTTTGAGAATAAAGTTATAATTATAAAAGAAATGCATTTTAATATTTTGGAAAACAACATTTAATATTTGAAGAATAACCTAATACTCCTTCGTACTGCCTGCAGCAAAGTCTTTGGATCATTGTGAGTATCTGGGACATTGTTACTGGAACTACAAGTTGAGTTTTAAAAAATGTTCAGTGCTCAGAAAACAAAACTGGTTAGATATAAATAGGGTTGGGTGATAATACATCTTTTTGTCATTTGGGTGTACTGACCCTTTAACCAATCGCCCTCACTTTGTTTTTTTCTGCCCTGTCTTATCATATTTGGGCCAAAGCCAGTTTGAAACCTAACATAGAGTCTTAATCTCTGTCTCGCAGACTTTGGCAGTAAGCAGGACACTGTGAAGTTTGTTCAGGACACTTCCAAGTTCTGGTACAAGCCCGACATTTCCAGAGACCAAGGTAAATATTGGTGTGGAACAGGAGAGCCTAACAGGCTCCTCTGTATGAGGAGCAAAGCTTTGCACAAGGGGGAAAAATGATCCGCTTTGAAGTGTCCATTTAACAAATGGACACTTCAAAGCGGATCATTTTTCCCCCTTGTGCAAAGCTTTGCTCCTCATACACCATGAACATGATGATTCTAACTTTAGCTTATCTGTGTTTCCTCCCCCCCTCTGCTGACCTGCTGAACAGCCATCGCAGTGCTGAAGGACAAAGAGCCGGGCTGGTTCATTGTCAGAGACAGCCATTCGTTTCGGGGGGCGTATGGATTGGCCATGAAGGTGGCCACGCCTCCTCCGTCTGTGTTACAACAGAGTAAGAAAGGTAAGCTAAAGCTTTTCCTGTTGTTGATCTCTTCAACTATGTTACTTTACAGAAACTCTAATATTAGATACACACTTTTTATGTCAAAGAAACATCTACAAGTGGGCGCCTGGGAAGCTCGCCTGGTTGAGCGTGCGCCCATATACAGAGGCTCAGTCCTCGCCGCAGTGGCCGCGGGTTCGGTTCCGACATGCGGCCCTTTGCTGCATGTCATTCCCCCTCTCTCGCCCCTTTCATGTCTAAGCTGTCCTATCGAATAAAGGCCTAAAATGCCAAAACAAAGATTAAAAAAAGAAACGTCAACAAGTAGAACACAAAAGAAAGCACCTCACGTTTTAATTGAGATTCCTTCAGCATTATGAATCAGCCCAATGAGAAGTTCATTCATCTTTTCAGTGATGTTCTATGTGTCATACGATGTGATTTACTGCATTTTATTAATGAACTTTTATTTTCCTTTAAATTAAATTTCTGAGCAACTGATATCAAGACCATTCAAGGGGATCGACACATTTTTTGTCAGGTTTAAATCTCCAAAATGTTTATCTTCAGTAACAACATATTTATACTGAAATGTTGTCTGCGTCTCTGCGGTAGGGGACCCGTCCAATGAGCTGGTGAGACACTTCCTGATAGAGTGCACACAGAAAGGAGTTCGTCTCAAGGGCTGCCCCAACGAGCCGTACTTTGGTAAGAAAATTTCGGCTTTATTGAGTGTCTTGGATAGTTTCTTACATTTGATGGCAGTTTATATAATATATAACATATATATTGTGATATGGACATGGATCGTGATATTGTAGATTTTCTAGGTATTCTAGGTAAAGTCCCATATTATGCTCATTTTTAGGTTCATTCATGTCTTTTGGCTTTCTACTAGAATATGTTTACATGCTTTAATGTTTAAAAAACACTTTCTTTTTCTCATACTGTGTGTCTGAATATTCCTGTATTCCCCATCTGTCCAAAACGCTCCGTTTTAACGCCAGTCTCTTTAAGACCCCCCTCCCAAAAAAGCCCAGTCTGCTCTGATTGGTCAGCATTTCTGGGTCTGCCGCATTTGCGCTCTCTGAGATTCTTTGCACCGTCCTTTCCAACCGTAGTTGTGACATCACAGCAGTACAGAAGTCTTGATGGTTCATTTAAGTTGAGTCAATATTGGCTGAAATTTGGGGCAGATTGAACAATGGACAGTCTAGTTATAAACCACTTCCTGTTTAATGGCGTAACATGGAAATTTGATGCCTTGCCACGCCCACGCCATTGGACTATAGCTAAAAAGCTTCGCAATCGTGGCCGGGTTGGCTCAGTAGTAGAGCAGGCGCACATGTACTGAGAGGTTTATGCCTCGACGCAGAGGTCCAGGGTCCGACCTGTGACGATTTCCTGCATGTCTTCCCCCCTCTCTGTCCCCTTTCTCACCTAGCTGTCCTTTCAAGTAAAGGTGGAAAAGCCCAAAAAATTATCTTAAAAAAAATAGCTTAGCTATTTAGCTTTGCCAAGGTCTTTAGATAGTGTTGACCAATTTTGAAGTCAATCAGGTTTAATCAGTACAACGCCTGAAAAAAAGGTTTTAGAGGCTTTTTTGTAAGTGATAGTACATATGCCTACCTAATTATTTCTTCTGAACTATAGTGAACTATAACCCAGGTCCACGATTGTTGTACTCTTGGTACAATAAAACACTTTAAAACTGAGCCAACAGTCCAGTGAGCAGTTTACTTCATCAAGTCCATGTTAATAGTCCACCAGGATGGACACACTGAGGTTAATATAGTACAGTATCCCAGGATCATAATGTGTTTCCTGTGCCGCCCTCTACTGGACAGTGTGATGACATGGAGCTGGCTCTGTTATTCATCAGTCTAATTTAGATAGTAGGGTTTGTTTGTTTGTGAAATGTTCATAATGAATGTATTTCTTTATTTGTCCTGTCAGGAAGTCTCACAGCTCTGGTGTGTCAGCACTCCATCACTCCTCTGGCTCTGCCCTGTAAACTCATCCTGCCTGACAGAGGTAAGCTGCGTGCGTGTGTGTGTGCGTGTGTGTGTGTGTGCCTGGTACGAATGCATCGCTTCAGGGCTGCAACTAACAACAATTTTTATTTTCGATTATTTTGTTGATTATTTTCCCGATTAATCGATTAGTTGTTTGGTCTATAAAATCAGAAAATAGTGAACGATGTCGATCATAGTTTTCCAAAGCCCAAGATGACATCCTCGAATATTTTTTTGTGTCCACAACTTAAAGATATTCAGTTTACTGTCACAGAGGAGTGAAGAAACTAGAACATATTCACATTTAAAAGGCTGGAATCAGAGAATTTTTTACTTTTTGTCATAAAAAAACGACTCAAACAGATTAATCGATTATCAAAACAGTTGGCGATTAAGTTAAAGTTGACAGCTTTGCAGCTCTACATCGTTTGCATGCATAGATGCTTTCTGTGTGTTTCCTGCTCAGTAAACTCTGTACTTGTTGTTGCTTGCAGACCCGGTGGAGGAGCTGACCGACTCGCCTGTACAGACGGCGACAAACTCAGCAGCTGAGCTCCTCAAACAGGGAGCAGGTACAGGACAGACAGCGCATATGTACACAAATACCTGTGTGTTTCTTTGACATGCGTAGTGATAGGCTCCTTTTTATTTGATGTGTTACTGTGCAGCGTGCAACGTGTGGTACCTGGGCTCTGTGGAGCTGGAATCTCTGACGGGACACCAGGCGGTTCAGAAGGCGACCATGATGACGCTCTCCATGGACCCTCCGCCTGCTTCCACCGTCGTCCACTTCAAGGTGTCGGCACAGGGAATCACGCTCACCGACAACCAGAGGAAGTGAGTGTTCATGTACAGTCTGAAACACACACACATACAGATACAGATGTGAATCCACATGTTCACACGGACTGTGTTTGTTCCTGCAGGTTGTTCTTCAGGAGACACTACGCTGTCAACACCGTCATCTTCTGCTCTCTGGACCCACAGGGCAGGAAGTGAGTGTCCTGACACTAATGTCGTACTAGTGCAGTGCCCATTTAGTGCTTTGAGTCTTTTGCGCATGCAGGATCATTTGAAAGAACCACACACATACAGATATGCACATGCAGAGAGTCCTCGCTTTATAGTTAGCAGGGGCGGTTATAGAGGGGGGTGCAAGGGTGGCCAGTGCCCCCTTAATATTAAGCCTTTATTTTTTCTAACCACTTAATGGCACACACAAATATTTATTATTAATATTTATTAATAGAACATTTTGCACAGAGCATAGACCATTTTTTGAACAGATAATGGATCACTATAAAATAGAACTATATAAATTACTCCTGGTGTGGGAAATTCACACACATCTAAAGTGCAATGTTAGAACCATTTCCTTCTTTTCACATCCAATATCCCACTAAAAAAATGTGATTTTGGTTTCTGGTGTCGTCCCTCCACGCCCTACTTTTTCCTTGCAGGTTTTGAATATTGCAAACTTGTTATCTTCTGCACACACGCTGAAGAATTTCCAAACAGCTGACATGTTGCAGGTTAATTCACGAGGTTCCCTACATGTGCGAGAATAGCGCGGACACGCGCTTCACACCGCGAGCGGGTACGTGCGACACACGGCGGAAATGTTGAGAGAAAGGAAAAAGAGACTGTGCTGTCGCATCCGTGTGTGTGTGCGTCCTTGAGAACTGTAACTCGTATAACTTATATTGTCAGTTAATTGTAGCATTGACTGGCATGAAATCGGCATATGTCAGACTGACCTGCTGGTCGCCGGTCATGACCGAGCATGTGAAAACCGGCCAATTCCGGTCTATCGGTGCAACTCTACTTAATATATTTTGGTACCCCTAAAATCGCATGTGGCCCCAGCCTGGCCCCTCTAAATGAAATGGTCTAGAACCGCCACTGATAGTTAGATTCTATAAGAAAGCACTATAATAAGCACATGCCACATTGACTTTAAATATGAACATTTTAACAAATGAAATGAATACATTATCCCCCAATCTGGCAACGAAAGACACAATCAGAGCAGTGCATAAGTTACAGAAAGTTTCAGATTAATCATTTCAAGTTTCAAATAAATGGCTTGTAAAAGTCCAAAGTCGATAAGCAGCGACTGTTGCCGTGGAATACTGTATATTATTATTTGATAGGCCCTTGTCCTACTATGACCATATTTCCAAGGAAAAGAGACTGACGTTTATATTTAGTGTGATATTAATGTACAGTATCTACTACGTGATGGCCAATAACAGCGTGATAACTTTATTATGTTATTCTGTTGCAAACAGATGGACAAGAGGCAGCGGTTCTACTGCAAAGTAAGTCCATTTTCTTTACTGCATGTCTTGTCTCTTGCATTGCTCTCTTGCACCCTGTTATGGTGCATTAATGTCTTTCCATTATTTCTTATTTTACAAAAAACTGCATCTTCATTCACATTGATAAAACAAATAATTCGATCGCAGGAAGAAAGACATAACATGCCATAAATAGATGCAATAACTACCACCATAATACAGTTTAATTATCATTAGTAGGATATATCTTGGTTTCACGGAAATTGGCCAAGTTATTAAGACTGTTTGATAATGTGATGTTCAGAGGGTTCAGCACCCAGGATCAGGTCTTGAAAAGTAAAATACTACAGATTTTAATGAAGTACGTCTGTGATTAGCTTGAATTAATGTTGATTACAATAAATTCCTTTGCTGTCACATTTTCAAGGCAGCATAGAAATATTCATACATGATTTGCAATTATTGTCCTGTCCGAAAGCTCAGAAAATCTGTAATCATTTTGGGTTTATTAAAGGTGTTCTAAGCGATGTCACAACATTTTTTGTCACATACAGCAAACATCTCCTCACTATCTACATGCTCCAAGTTTGATAAACTTTGCCACCATTTTTTTAGCCGCGTTACCACGGAGACCACACCGCACTCTCGCATTTCGGCAAAGACCCGCCCTACTTTGCATCTGATTGGCTAGAACTTGTTTCATTGGTAGGTCGAAGTTCGATGATTGGTTAAATCCAGCGCATCAAAAACAAATCCCATGTGGTCTTTTTAATTTATTTATTTTTCTAAAATAGTCATACACCAGAAATCGGGCACCAGCAATCTCATATGATTGGTAGGTGAAATCATTTGACTCGAAAATAATAAACCACATGCAAGTTCCCAGTTTTTTTTTTTTTCCTCGCGGCCGCATGCCGAAGATCCGGCACAGTGCCGGAATACTTTAAGCCCTGTACGAGAGCTGCTTGTCCCCTGAACACACTGTAAAAAAACGCGGTCTCTGTAGACAGCCCAGGCTCCACAAACACCAACAAAAACAAACTGTGCCAACCTGCACCAAACATAACAAACAGTGTTCCAGCCAATAACCGACAAGAAGGATCTGGGGGTGGGGGTTGGGGGGGTTAGTGCGTGGAAGCACGGAAGGGAGGGGGAGGGGACGGGATGAGGAGGAGGGAGGGGCGAGCTTGCCTCGTTTTGTTTGAAAATACTTTGAACGTCAACAAGAAGTGCCGTCACCCAACATCGCTTAGAGCACCTTTAAAGAGTCACCAGAGAGACTGACTGGAAATTAGCGGATAGAGAGAGATTGGTAACGACCGATTTGGAACAGGGAACGTTGGCATTTGTGGCCACAAGGGTGGCCCAAAACT